>NC_089747.1:13430000-13462500 GCF_040412425.1 Macrobrachium rosenbergii
AGGCTGGTGAGAGGTTGAACGAAAGAAAAAGGACGAACTGGTAAAAGGTAAGAAGGGTGAATGTAGAGGGGGAAAAGGAAAAGAAGGAAAAGATAAGGTAAAAAAGAGGAATGTTGAGGGAAAAGGAGAAAAAGGAAAAGACAAGAAAACTAGTTGGAACAGCAGGAAGAGCATCATTCCTTCATTCATCTGGAAAGAGATTTATGAAGGCACGAACCCTTACCTCGTCATCAAGCATCAGCTGTTATGTAGCATCAAACACTTTAGAAAACAAAGTAAGTAAGTTCTGCACCTGACAGCTCATAGATAGTAATTAAAATTCAGGTGATCTTTGACCATTTACATGTTCACATTTATTAGGCCACAGTATCTACTATACGTTGGGAATAACTTGCACCCAAGGGGGATTATAATTGTCAAGTGTTTCTGGTTAAGAAATAGCGCTCCGTAGGGCGGTTAGTGCCGTCAGTGCACCTCATGAGGCGCACTGTAGGCATTACTTAAGGTTCTTTGCAGTGTTCCTTCTGCAGTGTTCCTTCGGTCCCCAGCTGTAACCCCTTTCGTTCCTTTTACTATACCTCCGTTCATTGTTCTCTTTCTTCCATCTTACTTTCCACTCTCTCTTTACAATTGTTTCAACATTATTTTCAGTGGTGAATGACCTCATAGGTCCCAGTGCTTGGCCTGTGGCCTAAATTTTATATTCAGTTCAGTTCAGTTCAGTTCAGTTCAGTTAAGAAACACCGATAGACAGTGTTGACCCCCTGGCTATTTAGAGAGATGTACGTTGATTCTGTCGAATTCATGATCTGCACTTAGAATCGATACCAGACCATCTCTACCACTGATAACTGATTGGTAAGTTTGTAACAATTAGCTAAATATGAACTTATGTCACTTACAGAAGCATAACCTCATTGTACACTCATAGATATTAAGCCGCATATATACCGTAATATCGAATATCCTATGCCTTGGGAATAACTTCCGCGTCGTAAAGAATTCAGTGTTAACGAGCATAGGCATGAATTAATATCATTCCGTAAATTATTGGAAGTAAAAGCAGAACTGTTGTAGTGTAATGTTCATTCTTCGGTTGAAACTGCTACACTTAAGTTTGTAAGACATGCGCTGTACGATCTGATAATTATTCATTCAACAGTTTTATGAACTTTCTGCCGTGTCATTTCGTTGCTTATATTCAGTCAGCATCAGCTACGGTCTAATTAGCTCAGAGTAGCTTTTAAGAAATATGAGGGAAGCCAAAACGGTTTTAGTTATAAATCGCCTTTGCTACATTGACGTTGGTTATTTTGGGTAAATGGGATTGAAGTATTTTTTTTCCTTTGCCGGAAGTTAATGTGTATAATAAGTTTTAGTAACGAAACGTGTAGTCTCTCTCTCTCTCTCTCTCTCTCTCTCTCTCTCTCTCTCTCTCTCTCTCTCTCTCTCTCTCTCATGTGCTCACAGTAAACCACCACAGTTAATTTACCACATTGCCTCTTTCTCTAATGAGGCATTTCATTTTATTTTTTTATTTCATATCGAAAGACTCTCTCTCTCTCTCTCTCTCTCTCTCTCTCTCTCTCTCTCTCTCTCTCTCTCTCTCTCTCTCTGTTGAAAATTACTACCACGCTTGAAATCTTGGCACCGATCTGATGTTTTTAAGCAGATATTGGTTCATAGAGAAGGCAATAAATATTCATTCTGATCAAAGCCTAATGATGAGAGGGTGAGAATTGGATGCCTTATCACAATATCGAAATGTTTTACGTTTATTTCAACAGTTTGCTTTTACATTTCTTGGGGCCTTTTTATTTTTATTTTAATCTGAATAAATATGGTAATAATTAATACACATTTTCTTCGGATGGAATCTCTTCCTTCCCAGTCCATAGTTGTACGCGATTGCTTGGATTGATGTGTGTGCGCATGCGTGCATTGAATCATTTTCACATGAACTAGTTTGCATCCTTAATGTACCCTTGTGGGATTTTCTTTGCTGCGACTTTGGTATTATATTGATTTATTGCTGCCAGTTGCTCATATTGAAAGAATCTGTCCACGGTATTATAACATACTGGTTACACCATTGATATATTTTGTCACGAAGTAAACCAAATCAGTTGAGTCCGTATTTTCGGATAGATTTAATAATTATTCGCGTTTATGGACTGATGAACATGATCAAGAAAACATCATCCTATTAAGAAGATTCTACCAGAATATATATTCCTATAATCGCACTTCCTGATCGGGAAATTATATTCTAAAAAATACCAATTTCTCAAAACGTAAGATTACGCCTTCCGAAGGTGCAATTTTATGTTTAATGTTGCTCATGGTGACTGACAAGATTCTTTGAAAAAAAAAGTTTGACGATATATGAAGTAGAGAAATTAACGTATTTCAGAGCCAGTGTAAAAATGATGGATTTTCACCTTTAGAATAACTATCAGGAAAAACTATTGGTCATTCTGGAGTGACACTGTATGTAAGGTGGGTCGCAACTTCACACGAAGGCGCAACAACAAATGTAAGATTATAATGGATAGTTCTTTTTATATATAAAAAGGAAAATATAAAAGTAAGAGTAAGACATTAATGCGGTTTTACTGATTCAGCCCACATGACCGACCCCAAGCCACCCCGAAAAGAATGGATAAAAACTGTCAAAATAGTGATGCCGGTTACTTCCCGAGTACTGGGATCGCAAATTCAAGAATGAAAGATCTGGGCATAAAGTCTCCAGAACGGTCAGAAGAGGTACCATCAATTTAGGATGAAAAATGTCCATTTTGCGCCTTTTACCTACACCTTTCCCCTGAAAGAGTTTATTGGGAAGATAAAAAAAAAAAAAGACAAACCTCTCTCTCTCTCTCTCTCTCTCTCTCTCTCTCTCTCTCTCTCTCTCTTTTTTTATTGTGTAAATCTCGTTTCAGTTGGATTACATGTCTCCATAGTTCTACAAGTTTTTGGGTTATTAAGAATCCGTTTATAGCGCGATGTATTTATTAGCTGTAAATTTTAGTCGCTTAGAAGGTTTTTGCACTTTTTTACAAAGTGCCTCTTCAGCCTAAAAATAATGAAAAAAAAATTTTTATGTATAAACAACATAAAATTTAACTAAAAGATAATTAAGCAAAAAATAAAAGTAACGTATCAACCAATGCATGATAGATGAACGGAATAGAGTAGCTGCCAATAAATCAACAGCATCTTGCTGTTAAAAATAGCCAGTCGCTAGGTAACTGAATGCGCGGAAAACCCGTTTCGAATTCCTACCGATCTAATTGGTGGGGGCCTGTTCTCTTTATGATCAGCGTTAACATGCTGCACGTGCTTCTCGTCATCGGCGTCATCGTGAAACTGTATATGGGAAAGTAGAGGAACCGTAGGAGTATATGCAACTTGATGAAGGACTCTGTAGAAAGTACGATAACGTCTCAGTTACCTTAAAACTTACAGCTGATATATCAGTGCATAGTTGGATATTTATAGCCATGCAGTTTAGATAGGTTGCGGTGTTCTATTTTTGTTTTTTTCTTCAAATTGTGCTACAGGATTAATACCTAATTATATTGTCAGTGCTTTGAAAACAGAAGCGCTCGGTTCTTGCTGGTGTTTCTGAAGTGAGATATTTTTGAATGAAGGCGCATGCGTGATATTGATATATACGTGCATCGTTACGGATTGAACCATATTGGTACAGAAGGACATATTCCTTCCCCTTTCATCGTAGCTTAAAAATATTTAGTGTATGTATGCACGGAATTGTTATGCATGAGGATGAGTAATTTACGTATAAATGTAGGGTTGCACAGGAAGTGTGCGATATGTAAATAGCAATGCGCCGAAATACAAAAATGAACCAATTAAAGAATGGCTATTTCGGAAGCTGAGAGGATGAAAACGGATCGTGGAACAGCTCCAGAGAATTCGTAACAGCTGCCTTAGAAATAGTTTGCAAGTATTTGTGAACAAATAGCCATAGGTTGCAAGTATTTGTGAACAAATAGCCAGTAGCGAATGAGGTCCAGGGTACAGTGGAGAGGGGAAGTGGAAGTCACAAGTGGTTTGAGCATGTAGAATCATGGGAAGAGCCGAAGATAGTAAGGGCTGGAAATGTTTAACAGTTAAATAGGAAAAATAAGTGTCAAGAAGTTATCTAAACTGTTGGACGTGCGTTGAAATAATCAAACCAAATGCGAATTTGTGCTGGGGTGGGCGTAAAGCTTAGTTGCATGTCGAAGGCAGGAAAAGAATATTGAAGTGGGAACAGTAGCGTAAGAGATATAAGAAATGAGATTAGTATCTTGCAACAGAGTTAACATCTTTGAAAATATGTCATCTAGAGAAAATGATGGCAAGAAAGACAGCAAGTGTGAATTAGATATTAAAGAATGTCAAAGATTATGCTCGGTTGTGCAAGAATTAAAGGGAGAGACCTTTAACATCCAGTAATTAAGAGAGCGTATGCATATTCCGATGGGATGCAATTATAAAATAGATTAACATACTTGGCAAGCTAAGCTGTCTTGGATCACATTCAAAACTCCTGAAGTATTTGTTACAGAATCGATTTTATTTTTCGTTGGAGGGACGGCGGGATGTGAGCGGAAGTCTCCTATGTAACCCAGGCCTGAAGGAGCAAAATTATTAATAAATATAAAAACCAAAAAGGGATGAATGTTTGAACCGCTTCTTAAAGAGGGTACATGAATGAACTATGGAACTTATTTGCAAAGCATTTCATCATTTATTCTATTATTGTTAAAGAAAATGGGATGATATTTGATTTCCTTTTCATGATGATTTACTGAGAGAGAATCCTTTGTTGAAATTTATATACATATATATAATTATATATATAATATACAGTATACGGATATATATGCAAAGATCTCTCTCTCTCTCTCTCTCTCTCTCTCTCTCTCTCTCTCTCTCTCTCTCTCTCTCTCTCTCTCTCTCTGCATACTCCCAGACTCACGGTGAAATACACAATGATCATTAGGGAAGCCAATCATGCAGAGATCATATACTCATCAGAGATAATTGATAATTACAGCAACGATATTTCATCAATTCATTGACCTATTTCCAGCGTTTCATATAATGTTCGTCTACTCCCCGGCCTGGGAAAAATATCGTCCGAAAATGTGATTCATTTTGGTATGATGCTCACCATTAAGCTCTGTACTGTACCCTGTACCGTACTGTAGATTGGATTAACGTGCATTTTTGAATAATTGGGTTTTGTCGTGTGCTTTATTGCTGTGTTTGCTATGTAGGCAATTTAGGGGCTAATTCTTTCTTCGACCTTTAGGTTAGTTTACCATGCGTGTAAATAGGATCATTAATTAGTTTGCGGTTTAAAGTTATTCAAAAGTTAAGTATACCTTAGTTTAACCAGATCACTGAGCTGATTAACAGCTCTCCTAGGGCTGGCCCGAAGGATTAGACTTATTTTACATGGCTAAGAACCAATTGGTTACCTAGCAACGGGACCTACAGCTTATTGTGGAATCCGAACCACATTATAACGAGAAATGAATTTCTGTCACCAGGAATAAGTTCCCCTAATTCTTCATTGGCCGGCCGGAGACTCGAACTCGGGCCTAGCAGAGTGCTAGCCGAGAATTCTACCGACTCGACCAACGAGGAACTAAAAGTTAGTCAAAATAGAGATGTTTTGTAATAGTAGTAGTAGTAGTCTGGACGAAAACAAGAAAGGTTTGTTATTGTCGACAGTAAAGGCAGTAGCTCTTGCAGAAGCCACAGTGAACGTAAATGCGCTAAGAGCCGAAAGAATCGAATTACAAAGTACACTGCTTACGAGAAGTTAGGTCATTTACGTGACGGTGGCGAAGACGCCTGGAGAGCCAAACTCGATTAAGGTGGTCGCTGTCGAATGAGGATTATCCGCAGTCATCTCTTCTTATCCGCAATGAGTCTCTTAAAGGAAAACAGTGATTTGGCGTTAACTTGAGATGTACATCTAAATCAGCTGAAATGACCGTTGGTTTTGTAACGACAGCGTAAAGAAAGCAGTTAATGAGCTAAGTGATGAGTTTCTACGATTGCAGGTAGCGTAAAGACCACCATTATTCCCAGTGAATGTCAGCCGAAGCATAAATATTTGTGCTGTGGTTCTTTTGATTAAACTGTATCGCGATCTCGTATTCAGAATGGAACTCCTAAACGGAAAAATCATTCTGTTTGCTTTTGTTAAGAATTCTAACGATATCGTATTCAGATTGGACAAGCAAGATGTTTTCTTTAAATTTAGTTTACTCTTGTCAGAATACCAGGCACTGCATTTACAGCTGATTAATTAACACGAGGCGCGTGTTAATTACCGATATAGTTTTATTCTTAGCCTTTAGTTACTAAGCCCTTAGGCTGAAAGATGTGATGTTCGTAGTTGTATAAAGTGTGTATTTCAAATTTTCAAGAGGCAAAATTCTCGTATTGCCTTTGAAGCTTTCCCCCCCCCTCCCCACCTTTTCCGCATCTCCACTGAGCTTGAGGTAGATAAGGTCAATAGGTTGTCCGTTCCGTTGGCCTTTACTTCAGAAAGAATTTTCTTCCTATAAGCTCAATATTAATGTAATATTTTTGGCAAAACAATTTGGGAATACCGGTACGTAAGTATTGGTATAAAATTTTGATATTTAATTTCAAGACTGAAATGTAAGAAGAGGAAATTATATTTGAATCTTTCGTGAGAGAGAGAGAGAGTTAGTGCTGTAATGGGGTTGATCATTAGGGCTGCTGGAACAATGCAAGTACGAAAGAAAACGTTAATTAAAAATTGGCGTTTCCAGGTACGTTTAAAGAAAACCTCATTACAAAAAAAAAAAAAAAAAATTGAGAACCTTTGTAAAATGAAGCGTCGGGGAAGACTAGGCATATTAATTTTTTTTTATTGATTTGTTTGTTATTATGTACATGGCCCGTTCATTATTGACCAAATTTTCATTTTTTCTTCGGTTTTCCTCCTATATTATTTTTGGTTGCTCAGGTATTTTTTTTAACGCTCATTCTTCTAGTTCCTTGATTCTGTGAATTCTCTCCGGTCAGAGCTCTTCCCATCACAGCCAACTTTTCCAGCTTTTTCTCACTGACCCATCTTTATTTTTGACACCGTACGCTACTTCTCCATCTTCCATGCTTCCCTTCTGCCTTCTCAGTTCTTTCCATCCTTCACCTTCTCTTTTAAATTCTCTATCCCCTTCCCTCCCCCCCCCCTTTCCCCTTTGCAGTGTTTGATAGCGAATCGAAAAATTTTCTCTTTTCCTTGAGTCGAATGAAATGACTTCGCTGTAAAGATCCTGAAGCACGCCATCCTCCTCCTCCTCCTCCCCCCTCCTCCTCCTCCTCCTTTTCTTTTCTTTTTCTTCCCTCATTTGGTGGTGGTGATTGTGGTTCTCAGATCGTGTCTAATAACCATGAATATTTTTTCCTTTCTTTTTTTTTCCTTCATAATGTGGTTCATTCCTTCCATTTTTATTGGTATAGTTTCGGTCACGTCATTGAGGTTTAACTTATAATGGCCTATAATGTAGATTCAGTATCTTGATTGAAAAAGGTTATATGAAAATATTTAAAAAACAAAATTATATATTTATATTTATTGTTTGCCTTGACCCAATTCGATTGCGATTATTTTTCATCATTATTAGTTTTAATTATTCATTTTATAATAATTTGGTTATACAGCATCCAAAATGTTCTTCTAATGCTCTGTAATGTAGATTCAGTATCGTGATTGAAAATAGAATATATGAAAAAAAAAAATTCATAAATCTTGATTTATTGTTTAACTCAAATTGCCTGATTTCGATTATTCTTCATCATTATTTTTAATTACCCATTTCTTAATAACTCTCTTATACAACATCCAAAATGTCCCATCATGAACAGATTAATTTTTACTGTTTCGTGTCTGCCATGCAAGTGGCCTCCATTCCTTTCCCTTCCTCCCTCCTTTCTCATCCGAGCCGTTAATTCGGATATTCTTCCTCCGTGCCCCGTCTTTTCCCCCTGACTTTGAGTTACTCTATTAGATCAGATAAGTTTGAAGTCTTTTGACGTCCTTTGTCGAATGTGAAGGTTTCGGAAGACCTTTTTCAAATCATTTTCTCTCTGATAATCCTTTCCAGTCAGTCACTCGGACCGGTCTGCTTTGAATCCAGTATTTTCGTTTTTAAGGCGTTCCAGAAAATACGGTCTTTTTTTTTTGTTTGCATGTTGGAAATGAGATTAATCTCTTGGATGTCTTTCTTTTATAATTGTATTTTCGACTCGTTTTGAGAGAGGGAGGTATAATAGGTTTATCAAGATATCCATTGAGAATTAATGGAGATTGACGAAGGTTTTTGTTTCAGGTGGTTTTGTTGCTCTCTCTCTCTCTCTCTCTCTCTCTCTCTCTCTCTCTACACACATACACACACACACAAGGTATTTATTTCACACATACACACACACAAGGTATTTATTTCAAGTTTTTTTCTTGCTTAGTTATTTGCTCTCTCTCTCTCTCTCTCTCTCTCTCTCTCTCTCTCTCTCTCTCTCTCTCTCTCTCTCTCTCCACACACACACACACACACACACCAGAACATCAAAGAATGAACAGTTACCAGTCTTCAGTGTACGAGGTACGAAAAGTCATTAATGATACTATTGATCACAAAGAATATAACAAGTGTTCGAAAGTTGACAGAAGCCCAGATTTTGTTTTATGTGTGGGAAATTATCAAATCTTGAGTTTTAAATTTAAATTACCATCGCTAATGCTAAATATTTGATGTTGTGGCCAAGATTAACCTTAGATTTTGGCTTAGGACCTGAAAATGTTATTCGGAAATGGATTTTCACTATTTTTATGGTGATTTGAATGGGGTGATACTTTAGAAACGGAAGTACTTAATGAGGCAAAGCTATAAAGAGACAAATTAGAAGACAAATATTTCGCAATGTTCATTGCTGAAGGGAGAGTGTGATAAATGATGTCCATCGGGATGCTTATCCAGCTTACTTTGTTTTCAAAGCTCCATTTAGAATGCAGACTGGTTTTCAGGCAAACTTTGTACAAATGTAGGCCACCATGCATGTATGCCTAAAGGGCGATCGTCAGTTTGTGTCCTCCAGGGTGTCTGTATCATTTACATTGTGTTGGACACTCCTTTTACAAGGTAGAAGGGATTCACGTCAAACTGGTTACAACGGTTGACCGTCACATATACAGTAGATGTGCCATGTGTTTTTGATTGTCCATCGTTGTGTCTGTCACAATCATTTTGTCACCACTTCTACGGGGTAGAAGGAATTTCAGTCAAGCCTGGCACAAAAGTAGGGCATAATGCATAGATTTATATGATTAGAAATCATATTAGTTTGTTCTTCAGCGTGTCTGTCACGCTTACTGTGTCATTATAACCCCCCAACCACAGTTGAATGGACTGCAGTCAAACTTGGTACGAGGGTAGATTATTGTGCACAGACATGCTTAAAGGGAGATCTTCCGCCTGTCTTACTGTTTCTGTCTATCATCGTAACTTGTCTTACTCGGTTGAAATTATTTCATTCAAACCTGGTTTAAAAGAAGACTGTCCCACATCGATGTACATTAAATAAGGCCTGTCTGTCTGTCTGTTTACAACTTCAGTTTAGTTCTTAACTTTGAGCTACAAGGAATAAGGACTTTTTATTTGGTATACATATCACACTATTAAAGCCCTTTCAGATGACCTCAGGGTTGGTAACCCTCGTCATAAACCTTACCTTTATATTATCATAGTAATGATTATATTTTGGTTGAAGGGATTTCATTCAAACTCGGTATGAGGGCAGAACATCTTTTCATACCTGGTTATAGAAAGGGGGATCTTACATGCATATACAAAGGGAATCATCAATTTCTGTCAAAATGCCTCACCATGAGCGTTTCTGTCACGCTTACTGTCATAGCAACATCTTCTGCGCAGTTGAAGGAATTTTAGTCAAATTTAGTATACAGGTAGATCATCGTGCATGGGACTGCATGAAAAAAGTATATCTTAGTTTAACCAGACCACTGAGCTGATTAACAGCACTCCTAGGGCTGGTCCGAAAGATTAGATTTATTTTACGTGGCTAAGAACCAGCTGGTTACCTAGCAACGGGACCTACAGCTTATTGTGGAATGCGAACTACATTATGACGAGAAATTAATTTCTATCACCAGAAATAAATTCCTCTAATTCTTCACTGGCCGGTCGGAGAGTCGACCGCTGGGCCAACAGCGAGCTAGCCGAGAGCTCTACCCACCCCTCCAATGAAGAACTTGTGGGACTGCATGACTGCTCGTACAAGTTACATGGGGGTTGATAGGACACATGTATTGTTTTAGCAGTACTCTTTGCATGCCTGTTCAGTAAGTACAAAGGTTTGTTAAACTCAAAATGAAGAATAAATGGAGCTTTGACAGAGAAGATTCTGCG
Source organism: Macrobrachium rosenbergii (assembly GCF_040412425.1). Taxonomy (NCBI): domain Eukaryota; kingdom Metazoa; phylum Arthropoda; class Malacostraca; order Decapoda; family Palaemonidae; genus Macrobrachium; species Macrobrachium rosenbergii. The sequence goes on from NC_089747.1 coordinate 13,440,485, forward strand.
CAATATATCAATGCAGGGATCTCTGAGTTTCTGAGGATACGGATGCAAAAGCGGAATTGGATAAACTGAAGGATTCTTTTGAGAAATATTGTGACAGTAACTCTTGCAGATGTTGGAACTCAATTCAAAATTTACTACCTGCAACATTTATTGTCAAGAGTTGTGTATCAAGCTTTCGACAAGGTGCCGGCGAAAAAGAATAATTGAAACTAGAAATAATTGAAGCAGAAAGTTGACCTCTTTGATTTAAAGAGAAATTTAATTCGTTTGGTTCAAACAGATTTAACCAAAATAACGCCAAGACGACTTTTTTTTAAAGATTTTTCCTGATAGTTTCGGGAAAGTGGTAAGGACTAAATCCTGAGGTTCTGGTGGATATCCTTATTTTTCTAAGGGATTTGCATAACGCTGGTATGCATGAAGCCTTTTGGAAAGGTAATACGTTAAGGACCGCTTTGTTGGATCCGGATTTGGTGAGGTGATACGCTCCTTGTGTGTTTCATACTGAAAATTATTATTATTAATAGCAGGTGCATCCAGAAATAATAATAATAAAAAAAGCTAACCACTTCATACACCCACACATAAGGCTCATGAACAGTGCGTCAAACCGCTCTTCATATTCTATGCCATTCATTCAGTCTTTCACACACGTAGGCGCCTCCGGGATATTAGTTTAAAGCTTTTCCTTTCCAATACCTCTTTCATGCCAACTATCCACCGCTGGCAGTCTTCCTCGCTCATAACATTTCCGTTTTATCAACTATTTTCTTCAGCCTATTTTCACTTTTCTTTCCGCATGACCAAGCCATCTCACAACTCAGATACATCCTTTAACACATGGTAGCCTTTTTACTACCTTGACATATCTCACTTAGTATTATTTCTTACATCTTTTTCTTTTGAATTATTTTTAGCATTTTTACTTCCACCTTATTATTATTATTATTATTATTATTATTATTATTGTTATTATTATTATTATTATTATTATTATTATTACGAGTATGCTGGCGCACGCGCTGGAACCCGGCGCAACTGTCTCCCCTACCCTCCCGATCCCCTACCTACCCTGCACCCACTCGAGGCAGACAAACAGGTTTGCAGGAGGAGGGTGGATGCCTCCCCTACCTACCCCGCATCCACCCGGGGCGGACAAACCGGTTTGCAGGGGATGGGTGGCTGTGTCATGTCTCTCCTACTGTCACCCGGGGGAGGACAAACAAGATCCACTCGGATTTTATTATTATTATTATTATTATTATTATTATTATTATTATTATTATTATTATTATTATTATTATTATTATTTTGTAAGTTCCCTATTAAATAATTCCCAGTTTATGTGCCATTAAATTTTTCTTATGCTTTTTCCCCTCCAAGATTTCATCCACAACGTCATTAACTATTCAGACTCTGTCGTATGTGCAGTATGTACTGCGCAACCAGCAAAGGAAACCAGCGAGAATTTCTGCCATTAACGAAGCGTAGGTTATATGAACACGTAGACGATAATACGTAATTAAGCGTTTAGAGGACTCCCACAAACACACGCGTGCTTGTTGGTCCGGCATGAGCCCGAGTTCATTCTTAGGGATTTAGATGCAGTGCGCGTCTCCGCGCAAACCACATTCTCTCACATATTCATAAATGCTCTCTCAGTTCGTGACACCAGCTCGCCCGTTTTCTGTAGGATGGATAATAGTAGTCTTGCTTATCTTTCGAGGGGGGGAAGGGCAGGGGGGTTATGCAGTGATTTTAAAGATTTTTTTTTTCCATGGAATATTTTTTTTTTTTTTTGAGCTTCAAAGAGCAACTTTTCTCTCTGGCTTTGAAAGAATCGTGTATTTTTTCATATACAGTATATGATACGTGTTTTTCTCGTACGTCTCTCTCTCTCTCTCTCTCTCTCTCTCTCTCTCTCTCTCTCTCTCTCTCTCTCTCAAACACACACACATACACACAAGTGACTTTGCTTCCGGGGATATTTTATATCTGTTCTGAGGGAAAAAGTAAAAAAATATGCTGAAGTACGTTTGTTGCAGGAAATTCAAGAAAGAGTTTTTCTTTGTTGCGAGAAAATATTCCGGCAAGAAATTCGTTCCATTTTGCCTACTGGAAAATGTAAATAGGTCTGCTACTAGCAGTGATTTTCACATTGCCTTAAAAAAATAGATAAATTAATGAATTTGCTGCTAAAATTATATTTATTTCAACCGAAATTTTAAAAAATTGTTTTGTCGTTATAAACTAAAATAATTTTACTGCCAAAAAATATTATTGCCTGAAGAACAATGGAAACATCTCTTGGTTCAGTCGTAACTTAGGACCAACTGATATTTTAAGAAAAACAAGACGTTATATTATTTTTTTTATCGTTCGTGTATGTTTTCCTTTACTGGATAAATTAACCAGTTTCTTTCGGCATTACACCAACATAATCATCCTAACCAGGCCTAACATTTGGGTGCCAAAAACTGTCTTGTCACATTAACGCCATCACGTGACCTGTCAAGCTGGGCGAAAACAATCTGTAAATCGTGATTAATATTAACCCCAGAGACGATAAACATTTCAGGGGCAGCCTGACACGTCAGCCCTCGACACATTACTAATAATCAGGTGTTAACCAAATATTTACGGTTATGGGTCAGTAACACAGAGTTACGCCGTGTTTATGGTTACAGGTCAGTGACACAGAGTTATGCTGTTACGTTCTGTTGCGGGTCACGGAACACACACACAGATTCTTACAGCCTATCAAAGGGACGGCTGGTGCAGTGGCATTCGTGTTAAATATTAATACCTTCATTGTGATTCTTTTCGTGATTGTGTTCCTCGTTTATGCCGCTGTCGGTATAGCATTTGTCCCATTTTTGATTGGTATTTCGGTCACTCCTATTACTAAAGATTAGTTTCCTTTCGCTTGCTTACTTTTATCATTACGCGTGATTACATTTTTTGTTTTGTAGACACGAGTGGATGTGTGTGGCATTATTTGTTTACATTGCCATGGCCATGATTGAGCTTGTTGGATAGATGTGTGTGCTTGAAAATGATTCATTCAAACAATAAATCACGGAGTGCTCCTTTGTGGCTTATTGTAATATAGATTTCTTTGTGGTTGATCATTGCTTTCAATTGATTTCAGTTTAACCTGTCGGAGATCTATTTTTGTTGGTTTATATTCCTGAGGGGTTTTAAATTATTTCTGTGTCAAACTGACGGTGCTCAAAGCTTTAGAGATTTACCGTATCCAGAATTACTGTTATGGAATCTTAAAATGTGAAAATTGCACTTTTTTTCTTTTATTGGACTTTTTGAAATGTAAAAATTACACTGTATGTTTTTTTTTACTTGACGTTTTGAAATGTGACAAGTACACAATATGTTTTTTACTGGACTCTCTTCAATTCTCTGTGGTTATTGAAAACTTCCATCGTTAAAGAGGCATATTAGCAACCCTTGGATTATATCGTTACCTATACACACACACACACACACACACACACACACACACATATATATATATATATATATATATATATATATATATATATATATATTTATACTGTGTACATATATTTTTACATGATGTAAGGGCTGTCTTTGCTCGGCTTCGAATTATAATCAGAAGGGTTAGGACAAAATTGTCATGCAGGAATGTTCCGAAGCACATGAAGACTGTTCATTTTGTTCCATGTCAGTAGAAAATTACTGTGAGTTTTCTTAAAAAGTCATTAGAAAATTACCGAATGTTTTCTTCAAAACTCATTAGAAAAGTACTGAAAGTTTTCGTCAAAGTCATTAGCAATTTACGGAATGTTTTCTTTAATAAGTCATTAGAAAATTACTGAATGTTTTCTTCAAAAGTCATTAGAAAATTGCTGAATGTTTTCTTCAAAAGTCATTAGAAATTTACTGAATGTTTTCTTTAATAAGTCATTAGAAAATTACTGAATGTTTTCTTCAAAAGCCATTAGAAAATTACTGAATGTTTTTTTGGAAATTTGTTAGAAAATTACCGTTTTCTTAAAACAGTTTCAGGGAAATCCGGTCATCCGTCATTGAAAAACGTTTTTAACACACACACACACACACACACACACACACACACACGCACACATTGACGGAGATGAATACATTTCCTCTGTCAAACTTCTTTGGCGGAAGTCAGTATTTTGTAGGGGTTCCAATCATCACTTTTTCAGAGATTCCTGTAACCCCTGGAAGAACCTTAATTACTTCTTGATTTAGCATCTACTCTCTCTCTCTCTCTCTCTCTCTCTCTCTCTCTCTCTCTCTCTCTCTCTCTCTCTCTCTCTCTCTCGTCTTAAAAGTCAATTCCAATTTAGTGATGAGATGAAGTGTCGGATACAGTTTATATTTAGAATTCCTATAAAATTATTTCATTCATGAAATGTTTTGCATGGCATCTGCAAAGTAATCCTTAAATCTGGCACTATGTAAGGAGACATATTGTACGTCGATTCCATGTATAATTTTATTATTGTTGTATGAGGTGGGTCCAGCCTTCTTTTATACCGCGTTATTTTCCACTACGAAGTATAAAAGAAGACTTACCTGTGTAAACCCGTCTTTACGAGAGAGGAGAGAGAGAGAGAGAGAGAGAGAGAGAGAGAGAGAGAGAGAGAGAGAGGAATGCAAAAGCACGAGCCATTCAGTACTGGGACTAGTGGAAATTTTTATTTCTGTTTTTCATTTTTATTATTTTTAACATTTCTTATTTTAATCATTTAATACTTATTTTTAGTTTTGATATTGCTTTTATTGTTATATGTCAGTACCATGATAAAGCTTGGGTGATAATTATAGGAATATTATCAGGGTTATATTTGTTGCACCTCAATATTCAAGTGTTTAAGGAAACAGTTTTAACTGTATTAAGCAGCGATTTAAATGGTAAACATTTTGAAGCACAAGATTTTTGACATCCTGTAAGTTGGTAATGAAGTAAAAAAATAAATAATTATTTATTATAGGAAACATGGTTTAATCTGCATTAAATAGCGATTTGAACCTTAATTATTTTGATGGACAAGATTTTTGACATCCTGTTGTTTCGCAATAAAGTAAAGAAAAAAAGTTTGTATTGAAGTCCTAAGGAATTCTACCTGGAGAGTGACACAAAAAATATGGTTTTAATATGTTTATAATTTAGATCTTCGGAGCAGTTTTTTTTTTTATTTAGGTTGGCCTACTTCTTTAAAATACCAGGCCACCCCCTCCCCCTCCCACATCATCCCCTTCCCCACACGCACAAGGGGTCGGCAGTCAGCATCGATCTAAACGCGTCACTGAACAATGTCAGGGTCATTGTAAACTGCGGGTGGAAATTCCTCAACTCCCGTAATTGATGTTGTTCTTAGTTTTCTGTATCGCCTTTGGTAATTGCCATTACGTCTCCAGGAGAACGATTTGCTATACGTGTTCAGGAGAACGATTTGCTATACGTCTCCAGGAGAACGATTTGCCATACGTGTTCAGGAGAACGATTTGCTATACGTCTCCAGGAGAACGATTTGCCATACGTGTTCAGGAGAACGATTTGCTATACGTCTCCAGGAGAACGATTTGCCATACGTGTTCAGGAGAACAATTTGCCATACGTCTCTAGGAGAACGATTTGCCATACGTGTTCAGGAGAACAATTTGCCATACGTCTCTAGGAGAACGATTTGCCATACGTCTCCAGGAGAACGATTTGCCATACGTGTTCAGGAGAACGATTTCCTATACGTCTCCAGGAGAACGATTTGCCATACGTGTTCAGGAGAACAATTTGCCATACGTCTCTAGGAGAATGATTTGCCATACGTCTCCAGGAGAACAATTTGCCATACCTGTTCAGGAGAACGATTTGCCATACGTCTCCAGGAGAACAATTTGCCATACGTGTTCAGGAGAACGATTTGCTATACGTCTCCAGGAGAACGATTTGCCATACGTGTTCAGGAGAACAATTTGCCATACGTCTCTAGGAGAATGATTTGCCATACGTCTCCAGGAGAACAATTTGCCATACGTGTTCAGGAGAACGATTTGCTATACGTCTCCAGGAGAACGATTTGCCATACGTGTTCAGGAGAACGATTTGCTATACGTCTCCAGAGAACGATTTGCCATACGTGTTCAGGAGAACAATTTGCCGTACGTCTGTAGGAGAACGATTTGCCATACGTCTCCAGGAGAACGAGTTGCCATAAGTCTCCAGGAGAATGATATGCCATATGTCTCCAGGAGAACGAGTTGCCATACGTCTCCAGGAGAACGATTTGCCGTACGTCTGTAGGAGAACGATTTGCCATACGTCTCTAGGAGAACGATTTGCCATACGTCTCAGGAGAACGATTTGCCATACGTCTCCAGGAGAATGATTTGCCATACGTGTTCAGGAGAACGATTTGCCATACGTCTCCAGGAGAACGATTTGCCATACATCTCCAGGAGAACGATTTGCCATACGTCTCCAGGAGAATGATTTGCCATACGTGTTCAGGAGAACAATATGCCATACGTCTCCAGGAGAACGATTTGCCATACGTCTCCAGGAGAAACGTCTCCAGGAGAACGATTTGCCATACGTGTTCAGGAGAACGATTTGCCATACGTCTCCAGGAGAACGATTTGCCATACGTCTCCAGGAGAACGATTTGCCATGCGTCTCCAGGAGAGCAATTTGCCATACGTCTCCAGGAGAACGCCTTCAGAGCAATTCCGATAAATTTGCGTCCTTGTTCGCCTATGGTTAAGCCACGAAATTTTAACAAGGTCTTGTGGAAAAAAAAAACAGTGAGTAAACAATGCTTACTCCTGTAATGTGAAAAAAGTGGTTTTATTGCATTAGATGAACAAGAGGATGAGCTAAATTATACATAATGTAAATAATTTATATGTATATATATTCACACGGCTCATAAACTCATGGAAACCACTGGATAGACCATTTGGGTAGCAGCATCATTCTAAAAGTTAAGTATACCTCAGTTTTACCAGACCACTGAGCTGATTAACAGCTCTCCTAGGGCTGGCCCGAAGGATTAGACTTATTTAACGTGGCTAAGAACCAATTGGTTACTTAGCAACGGGACCTACAGCTTATTGTGGAATCCGAAACACATTATAGCGAGAAATGAATTTCTATCACCAGAAATAAATTCCTGTAACTCTTCATTAGCCGGCCGGGGAGTCGAACTCGGGCCTAACAAGTGGAAGGCCGCAACTCTACCGACTCGCCTAAGGAAGAGCTAGCATCATTCTAATATATGCCATTTATGAATACTGAATGGTATCACCTTGTAGATCCATACTCTTTACGAGAAAAAAGCTAATATGAATATACAGTATATACATATATAAATGTATATTGACATAATATATAGATACTAAATCTCATATATATATATATATATATATATATATATATATATATATATATATATATATATATATATATATATATATCATGTAACACAACAAAAAAGAAGAGAACAAAATGATTAACAACCACATAACGAAGTGGCTTTGGTACGTTTTTAATCATGATTCATAACAGTGACTAAGCTTTCGTCTTTCAGTTACTCCTTGCAAAGTTCCCAACCCCTTCCCTTAATCCCACAAGCCCCCTCAACCCCTGTAAACACAAACACAAACACACACACACACACACACACACACACACACACACAATACATATCCCATTAAGGCCTGGCTAGCAAAAAAAAAAAAATAGATGAAAAAACGTCGAGGAAAAGTAACAAAAAAGAAAATAACAGCAGTGCTTCAGCAACGCCGAGAGATAGGGAACAAATGGAAGCCATAATATTACAAGGGAAAAATCTGAATTGATAAGAGACTTGGTGATGGGGGCGGGAGGGAAGGTGAGGGGGTGTAAGAAGAGGAGGGGTTAGGAGGGGGACGATAAGCTTGCTTGGCTGGAGTAGTAGTAGAGTATCATTTGTCGGGAAGCTCATGAGGGAAACTGTGGGATTTGAGGAAGAGATGACTCCAGGAATAAGCAATGAGGTTGAGGCTACGCATGATTAGGGACGGGGCTAATCAAGTTAAGTGGAAGTAGAAATACTTCTGAATAATATATGTGTATGTATATGTGTGTATATACGTGTCTCATATATATATATATATATATATATATATATATATATATATATATATATATATATATATATATATATATATATATATATATATATATATATATATATATATATATATATATATATATATATATATATATATATATGTATATATATATATAGAGAGAGAGAGTAATGTGATTATTTACTCTTCAGACCTTTGATTATTATTATTATTATTATTATTATTATTATTATTATTATTATTATTATTATTGTTATTGTTATTATTATTATGTAAGAATATAATAACGCTTTCTTCATATATCTCATTTTGCCAGAATTCTGCTACATACTTTCCTTACCACCTTTGAGAGCATAGTGCAACTAAAATGGATGAACTCTCATTTACAGTAGTTTTATTTCCCGGTTACCTATGGGGCATGCAAAGTGCATTAGGAGGAACTGTCACTTTATATAATAATTTGGCCGCTCCTCCGGAAAATGTGAGAGTCATTATCCTTGTGCAGGATGCTCGAGAGAGGATCTCATTTCCAGCAGTTTTGTTACAGTTCTTGAATTACTGCCAGCCTTCTCTTCGTTCCGCATCTATATATATATATATATATATATATATATATATATATATATATATATATATATATATATATATATATATATATATATATATATATATATATATATATTTATATATATGTGTGTGTATTTATATGTATGTACTTGTATATATGTATTATATTATGTTTATATACACATGTGCGTGTGTGTGCGTACACATATTCGAGAGATTTAAATGTAGGCAGTAATCTAAATAGCAATATTACAAGTTTAAAAAAATAATTTTTTTTTCGAAATCTGTATTAATTATCATATATGTAAAAAGATGTATTTGTTTATCGAAATATCTCCACGAATTCGTAGGCGTACACTGATAATTATAATTAGGAATTTTTAGTATTGTTACTTTTTAATTTACATCTAAAAACCACGTACTTGTACTTTTGAAAATGAAAAGATCAATTCCATGCCGCTTCCGCCGAGCGAATGATTTCAGGAATTTGCTTTTATTATTCCATAGTTTCATGAAAGGTGCCATTGATGTGCCTATGTTATAAGCTAATGCTTAAGATTTATATTGTCATCATATTTTATTTTGATTGGTTTCATGAAATGATTGTAAGTGCTAAAATCTCGAATGCAATTTTTTGTTTCACATATTTGTTGTAATTATTTTGAATTATTTAAGTAACAAATTAAGGTACAATATGCTTTAATATTTGAACTAATTTTTGAGTAACTTTTCACACTTCGCCGGATAAATCGTGAAAACACATCTGCAACGGTATGTGATTAAAAAAAAAAGTGTATTATTGAAAAGTTGGAAAACTGCTTTGTAAAGCGATGCTAAGGAATTCCGTAAGACATATTACATAAGTACCCGAAAATTCCCAACCATCTCGTAAAGGTGCACTCTCCAGGTACTTCCGCATTCCAGAGTGCCTCGCAAAAAAAAAAAACTCCACGTGGAGATTTCCAGTTTTCTCGGAAAAAAAAGATGCGTAGGAGATTCTTCTTACGAGCGAATTCCCAGCCGCCGTGGAAGGAGGTACTCCCGAGAATTCTTATCCATCTCGTCAGGACTTAATTGGAATTTCTAAAATGATGAGTTATTCATAAACTTGTTCGAGAATTTTTTTTAAGACTTTCCAACCACCACAGAGATGGTGCTGAAGAATCACAGTCTTCTTTCCCCGTCTTTTGCACTACAAACAAGTACATAAAATTCTCATAGGCCCGGATGACAAGTGCACTCAAATTTCCAAATTTCTCGTGAACTTGGACGAAAATCCTACTTAGTCTTGTCAGCGCTAGAATTCCGAATTGTAAACAAGTGCACGTGAAATTACAATGTAGAAATTTATAATGTTATAAAGATGTGCGCATGAATTTTCAGCCATTATGTAAAGAGGTGCAGGAGAATTCTCGGCGCTTTTGTGAAAAGCGTAACCATTCACGTAGTTCTTGAAGAGGGTACCCGATAATCTATAATTTTTTTTTTTTTACTAGTATTCGAAAATCCTTTCCATATTGTTCAGGAATGCTAGTGAGTTTCCTACCAGTTCATAGACAGTTTAGCTTGTGCAAGTAACCAACAGACAGTTTAGCTTCTGCAAGTAAACTCAGACAGTTTAGCTTCTTTAAATAACTCTTAGGCAGTTTAGCTTTACAAGTAAACTCATAGACAGTTTAGCTTCCGCAAGTAACTCATAGACAGTTTACCTTCTGCAAGTAAACTCATGCCTCTTCTTGTAGTCTGCATCTTAACTGATGCGCGTGTGCCATTTTTATAACTATTTTTCTGTACCTGAAAAGCTTAAGAGGCGCAGGGAAATGCGGAAAAGGAAATTCGCTTCCTGTTTTTCAAATACGAGACGAACTAAATTTGCCGTCTTTCATTCGTGCATAATGAACCTTTAGAGATATGCAATTCATGCGAAGTTCGTTTCAGCATATAAGTTTAAACATAATAAGCCGGAGATGAAATGTCAACTGAGCACCCTTGCAAATCCTATTTAGAAGTTTGACCGGCCAGCTTTAAGATTTAATCTTCCTCTGCATTAAAGGTTCTCTTTGATTTCATGTGGCCATTTGAAAAAAAAAAAAAAATTAGACGCCGTCATTTGATATCTTCGCGTCCTGTCTCTTATTTTTTATTACTCTTATTTATGTGCGAATAAGAATTTAAATGCTCAACTCATATTTCTTTTAGTGTTTGTTATTTCTTCATAAAAGCAAAAGCAATTGCTAGTTTTTATTCTTAGGAACTGAAGCAATTGCTTTAAAATCCGAGCAAAAGCATATCCTTGACGTTTTATTCATCAGTTCCCATTGGGCTTGTTTCATATGAATAGGATTCAACTTCTGAATAATAATGATAATAATAATAATATAATAATAATAATAATAATGATAAGCGGTGTTCCTATCAAAGTACTTTAAATGTTTTCGAATACAAGCATATGATTGGAACTTTTTCTTGATTTTTTTTGTTTTTGTAGAATTGCCACGTTGATTTCAGAAAACTTCTTTTAGTCAGTGTTTTTTCCTCTTCAGGGGTGTTGACCTTTTGACCTCTGGTGTGTCTGCTGGCTGTGGTTTAACATACAAGTAAAGGAGAATCGCTTTCCCACACGCACGGTCCTGTCTCAGCGAAAAAGTAAAATTTTTAAGACTTCCTCTCTCGCAGCTGCTCTTGGATTTACTTGATCATCTCACTGTCCTCCTCTATTTTCTCCTCTCCTCTCTTCGCCTTGACATTTGCGAGCGGACGGAATAGGGTAGCATTATGTAAATGCTTCTAAATATAGAATAGGATATCTTGTGTTTGTTTATAAATGTCTGTTATTGCCGTTAACTACAAATGAAACAAGGGGAGAGAGAGAGAGAGAGAGAGAGAGAGAGAGAGAGAGAGAGAGAGAGAGAGAGAGAAGAGAGAGAGAGAGAGAGAGAGAAAATCACCAGATTCATTCTGGTTGAGAGTGAGAGGTTGATAGTAAAACGACCAGATGTGTGAATTGAAAACGAGCATAAATTGTTTTGAATTAATGGTTAGGTTGGAGTGTTTGGTCTTTATGTATTTTTAATGTTTTCGAATCTCTTATGTATTTCCTTCTGTTTTGCCTTTTTCGTTTTCTACCTTTGGATGGTTGTGATTGTAGTTAGGTTGTCACTTGACACTAATCCTTATTCATCAGAAATAACTTCGACAGTTTTGAAAGTAAGACTTCAGAAATCGTCATCACAGAAAAATCATAATGGCGAAGGAAAGATCTAGTAAGCCACCTGTGTAACTACTTTACATCTCTCTCACAAGCGGCGTCTCCCTCACCCAGCCCGGGAAAGTATTTTAAGTGAATTACACTGTCCAACGAAATCATTTGAGTGGATTGCTTTAATTTTTTTCCTCTATAAGTTGAAATGAAATCTAATGCACGTAGTTCAGGAGGCTTCCGTCTTTCCAGTTGTATAATAGAAATATGTAAGTGGTTAACAATTTAAGTCCTGTGAAACCTCGATTGGCTTTTTACAAAAGGAAATAACTATAAAGAAATACAATTGGGAAGTTCTCAGTGTTCATTTTCCGAATTTTTTTTTTTTTTTTTAATAAGTAATGTGAAACCGTCGTTGCATAACCAGCACTTCAGAAGTAGCAGCCGGCCCTAATAGGCATCAATAAAGCATAGGATTTCTTCCATATTCAATAACTCGTACAGAATAGGATGCTCTTTTGTTCGTGACTTCCAAGAAAGCATCTACAACATAGCGATGATTTCTTTTTTTTTTTTATATATATCTTTTCAATGTTCCTAGAAATGGTACTGAGGTTGTTAGGGAGTGACAATTCATATCTTTGTTAGCATCTGGCGACATCAAGGCTGTGGTCATTGGCGCCGTCTGAATGATAATAGATAGAGAGAGAACATTCTTCGATGACCCAAGTGCAAGTTCCTGAGGAATGGGGTGTGTTAAGATGTGGTCTCTACTTTTTTAGGTGTTGTGCAGGCGCTTTCATATTTTGTGTTTTATGGATGCCAGTCAGAAAAATCTTGGGTTTTCTGTAGGTCCAAATCTCTCTCTCTCTCTCTCTCTCTCTCTCTCTCTCTCTCTCTCTCACACACACACACACACACACACACACACACACACACACACACACACACACACACACGCAGACTGTCCAAAGATGTTTATTTTTCGTAGATAACGGAATTGTTTAAAATTATCCTTGTGTACATAGTTTTTTCTGTCTATTTGAAGGATTTTGAACTAGCGTCCCAGTAGGTTATAAGCTGAAAATAATGTGTGATAGGTATCTTTTGAAGGACTTTTATGAACCTACTTTGCTATACAACCAATATACCTTTTCTCAGTTTTTATGATTTTAGTCAACATAATAATTTAAAAACTCCACTTGACGTGCATAAATCTTTGTTCTCAAGATTTGTCTTTGCTGTGAGAAGTTTTATAGCCCGTGTCCTCTCAGATTTTTATAGTGATAAGTCGTGTCACTTGAGAAAGCAAAGGTTATGATTGAGATGTCTTAGAGTCAAAACCATCTGGAAAAGCAACGAGTTTGTTGCCTTCTCAAACAGATTCACTCCGTACTCGGGTAGTGCCATCAGTGCACCTCACGCGGTGCACTGTAGGCAATACTTAAGTTCTTTGCAGCGTCCTTTCGGCCTCTAGCTGCAACCCCTTTCATTCCTTTTAATGTATCTCCGTTTATATTATCCTTCTTCCATCTGGCTTTCCATCCTTTCTTAACAATTGTTTCGTAGTGCAACTGCGAGGTTTTCCTCCTGTTACACTTTTAAAACCTCCATTACTCTCAGTTTTCCTTTCAGCGCTGAATGACCTCATAGGTCCCAGCGCTTGGCCATTGGCCTAAATTTCATATTCCAATTCCAGTTCCAAACAGATTCAACCTGTATCATTCCTGGACAGACGGAAACCTTACCCAAACGTGATAGATGTCACCTCGAAGTGAGATGAAAATTAAACGATTAATAATAACTGAAACCAAGCGGCACTTGAGTCGTTGTCTAACCTCCTTGGTCAAGAATATGTGTTGTAAAACAGCTGTGAAAAGTAACCCAATATTTAACTTGCGCTTATAACAGCATCAGCATGATGTTGTTCTGGGCACCGGCGCTTGAGTGTTTTCGTTGGGTGCCTTGTGTTTTGTGTGTGTGTGTGTGTGTGTGTGTTTTTTGCCGTAGTTCTTCTCAGCTCTTCATACAACGTGATTGTTCTCTTATTGGGGGATACGAGTTTAGCGCTTCCTTATTGAAATTCATATTGGTATAATTATATTTTAGCAAAATCATTCCTGCCTCCTGGTGATATCTGAATGCAGATGTATCGGTTTTATTTTCTTTTCTTCTTCTTCTTCTTCTTCTTCTTCTTCTTCTTCTTCTTCTTCTTCTTCTTCTTCTTCTTCTTCTTCTTCTTCGCCCATTCCTATATGGGGTCACTGTTTCTTGTTAACCTTCTCTACCTTTCCTCTGTCCAGTGCATCGTGACTTCTTAAGCCATTTCTCTCGCATGTCATTTGTTATTCTGTCTTCCCATTTGAACCTTGGCCTTTCTCTTCTTCTTCCCTCCACCTCCATGCTCGTAACTTTTTACACACACACATGATCGTCTCTCGGTTTTCTTTCATATTCCCTCATTTTAATCATTTATCACCTCTCCCTTTAACTTGTCTCTCATTTTGCAGGCTGATTTCCCTTTGGAGCGCTCTTGGGTTTATACTCTGCTAACTCTGTCCATAAGAGTTTTCAGCGGAGGATTTAAAGGAAGGAAAAAGTGTATTTTAGAATGGGTCCGTAAGGGAATATTACACACCTCTGAATGTGAAATATTCCATACATGCGTTCATTAACAATTTCAAAATGTCTGTTGCGTGTTGCATTGCTCAATTATCATAAGCTTCGAAATATGAAGGTACCACAAACCCTTTTCTTTGTTTGGGGGCGGTGAGTGGGGATGCGTTAAGAAAAAAACAAGGCTATTGAGCTACGGTATATAAGGTTGCTGTTGTGAGGTAATATTTTTTAAGGATTACGTTTTATTCTTTTTTACTCAAGTGTTCCGGTCAAGAGACTAACTAGATTGTTTAAATTTGTAAATCTTCATAAGCAATTTTTTACACAAACATTTATGCATATGTTTTGTTTAAGTATATGTGTATGTATGTATATATAAATTATATATATATATACGAGTATATATATATTATATGATATATATATATATATATATTATATATATGTATAATTGCACGGCTAATTAATATTCAGTTATGTATAATTAAACTCACGAATGAATCAGTTAAAGTGAGGACTTCACCTCATCTTCTGAGGTTCTTCATTGTTTTGCTGTGCTGTTATGAAAACATGATAGCGTTCCTTGCATGAATTTAATCTCGGCAGATATATATGTTTTTCAGTTTCGTGACATTAAGTTATTAATGGAATTTTTTTCTTTGCATTTTCCAGGTAGGTGATGACCAAGTGGAAATGAGCGTGTCCGAGCGGTTGCATAATAGCGAGAATATAATAATGTTCTGCTCCAGTAAGGTTAGATGTCTGATTTTTTGTGTTTTTTTTTATGGGGATGAATAATAGAGGGTCCCAGATCTTCAGTTAATTATCTCATCTTGTGGGGAGGGCACAAACACACACATACATATATATGTGTGTGCGTATGTATGCATGTATGTATGTATATATATACATTATATGTATGTATCTATATCTGTGTATGTATGTGTGTATATATATATATATATATATATATATATGTATAAATCAAATAAGGATAATTTACGAATCTTAGTCTTATTTTTCGTAGGGGGGGAAAGGAGGATACGACGAATAATTCATTTGCCACCGTAGTAGCATGATGGTGTTATGTGATATAACCACGTCGTTTTCTCTTTTTTTTTTTTTGTTTTAGGGGAGGGGCCGGATAGAGAGGGTCGAAATTGCTCATAAATATGATAGTTGCATGTGGATCACGGATCACAGTCGCTATCTGACTCAGTGGTTGGGGAGGGGGGGAGATGGGGGTAAGGGTGGGGATGGGAGTGGGATGTCAGCCTAACTCCCCTCACCTTCCTCTCTCCCACTCCTCACTTTCGTTTTTGTTATTGTGGACCTTATTGGCTTATGAACTTTGGGTTCAAATTCCTTCCTGCATGAGTGATTCTGTTCCGCCTCCTCCTCCCATCCCCCCCTTTCCTACCCCTTCCACTTCCTCAGTTGCTTCTTCAGTCCCAAATGTCGGGGGATGGGGGTTGGTTATGGCGTGATTTTCTCCCTTCTCCAGTGTCTTTCAATCCCCCCCTCCCCCTTCGTTCCAGAATCTTATGATGTAGAAACTCCCCCTCACCCCATCCCCTCTCTCTCTCTCTCTCTCTCTCTCTCTCTCTCTCTCTCTCTCTAAAACATGGAATCTGACCACCTGTCTGCTACTTGCACATGCATGAAAAGGAGGCCTCGTGCTATAGTGCAGCAGATTGCTGTAAAAATCGTTCAGATAGTGAAACAAGCATGAAATTTGGCACAAACATTCCTAAGACTACGCTCTCTTAGAAAGGGCGCTGGCCACCTGAAAATCAAGATGGCGGCTATTTTTCAAAATGGCCGCCATCTGTATTAATTCACTGGTTTGGGAGCATCTATTGGATGGAATATGCCAGTTTTTTTAAACCTCGACTTTTAGGTTATAAAAATGTTCCATACCACATTTTATTGAAAACCCTTACTAAATGAATTGTAACCAAGATGGCGTACAAAATGGTTGCCATAAAAGTTTTTTTCTATCCACAGCTAGCAACATAGAAACCAACTGTTTTTATTTAATGGTATATTCATGTGATCAGACAGTTTAACTAATATCTGCTATTTTCTTTGAAATAGTAATGGTATGGTCATACAACATTGTGTCTAAGACTGTAACCATAAAAAAGAAAAAAGAAAGAAATGGGACTAAAGCAGCCAATCTATGTATAGGTCTCTCAACCTACACCTTTGAAAAATTCAAGGATAAGAAGGTAGGCATAGCATGACACGTTGGATGCTCAAGCTAGATTATCTACTGAAGAGGGGCAATATTTATCTAGACTTCACATTTGCAAGTGCACAGAGCTGTGCAGGAAGACCAACTTATAGCACTGCACCTTTCCCGACAACCTGCTTTGCATCCACATTTGGTAGCTGTTGGCAACTCTTGGCTAAAGGCGAGTTAGTTTGTCAGAGGACTTGCCATGCTTCACCAGACTTTTGCCATCCCCACTCAGCAGGGTTCTCTGGCTGTGGCTGACACTGGGTGGCCTGCCCCACACACAACCAGCCTGGTGCAACCGCGCTTGGTGTGTTGGAGGAGCTCCCCTGGTTGGTGGAATGGCCTCATATGCCCTTTGTTTTCTGGCAAACATATCAAGTCTAGCCTCATCCACAGTGCCAGCAGTGCTGGATCTTTCATACATAAGTATGACAAACCTCTCAGGACCTTCAGGTCACTCTCTTCCACTCTGAGAGGGTAGTGACTCAGTTTGGAGAACACAGTGGAGGCCTCTGGAAAGATGTTCCATGTCTGCCAGGCGGTCTTCTTGCCCTTGCTCCGGAGAGGCTGACACTGTATCACAGCCTGTGAGCGCATGGAAGAAGAGCATGCCATTCACCTTCTCCTGGCCCAGAGAGTTGCACAGGTCATGCACAGCAATCCAGCGCAGGCTCTGGCCCCTTGGCCAAATGCCACCCTGGCTTCTCTAGCCCTAGATTGTGGAGAGTGGAAAAGCACTGGCTGCAGCAACAAGAACATCTGTGTCATTTTACTTTAACCGTGATGGTCTTGGCTCCATGTTCTGTGGCATATTTGGCATGGAGAAGATGCAGTGTCAGCTTCCTCATGAGGAGCACTTTCCAGTCCCTGAAGACTAGCCTCACTGAGTGCTGAGGACAGACCCTTTCGTGTAATGACAACATTTGTGGCAGACATCTGGGCAACTTTGTCTGCCAGGAACTGGAACAACTCTGTCTTATTGGCATCGTGTCTTAGGAAATTGCGCCAGTTGGATGGGTTGTGTTCTTGTCTGTCACCTTGCGCCTTCCTCCTTGACCACGTTGGAGCCTGGTCTCAGCTTTGAGGCTGGATGTATTGTATACATCAAATACAAGATGTGATGATGTGTACTTGCTGCTATAGGATTGTATCACAGGCAAAGAAGTCGCAAAGTGCATAGCCCTCAAGGTCTTTCCTTTCTTTGGTGGCAAGGCATGGACCAAAGCTGATCCATCTACAATGAGGACATCAGTCTTTGGTTCTTTGTCTTCCTAGTGTAACATGACTCTCAGGACCGAGGTCAGCTGAGACTTCTGACATGTGTACAGCCTACCACCCTCACTAAGGGAAGCTGGAATGTTTGATTCTCGTGCTGGAAGAATTCCTGCAGATCACATTCAGCGGCTCTGACAGGATATAAATAGCTTTGAGAAAACTGGCAATCCTCAGCTTCAAGTTTCTGCTTTGACTGTTCTACAGGAGCAGCTTCTTGCCTGAAAGAAGTCAGTTCTGTTCTTCTTTATCGGCTCATAGAAGGAGACTGCATTGTTTGCATAGTCTGAAAACTTCTGAAATTTAGTGCTACCTCTGTCAAGGTGTGTCTGTAGGACCTTTTTCTGCTGAGCTGGGGTGGGCAATGTCTTTGTTGTCAATGGAATACAGATCTGGCTCTCTTCCTGAAAAGGACTTCCCAAGTGTTGCAAAGCCAATGACAGCTTGCCACTCTCTCAAGAATATCTTCTGCGCATTGTTTGTTCATGGTGTGTTGTCTGCTCATTAGGCTCCTTACTTTTAACCTCTGTTTCAGATGCAGACACCAAGCGGATGATCTCTGGGCCAATGCCACCATCCATCTTCTGAGTGCTGGTTCGCGGATCTTCAGTCAGCCCAATGTTCCTATCAGCCTTTATAAAGGCATTGGTCTGCTCATGAGCTTGGTCAGGGAAGCCATTGCTGAGAACTGGCGACTGGTCTTGTGCTGCAACAAAGTTGCCAGCCTATGAACTCCTTGTGCAACTCTGGGTGTGAACTCTCTATCAGTAAAGCATGTCCCTGAGGTGAATAGGCAGCCAACGAGCATAGTTTGTATTATTGTTGGAAAAAGAAGTAGGGTATCAGCTCATGCAATGGCAGTGAAAGACAAAATTGGCCTCACGTTTTGGACCCTGATCAATATAGGAATATCACAAGTTCCATGACAACACCATGTGCCAGAGGTGGAACTGTGGACTCTGCTGTCTTCAAAGGTCACACCACTCCTCAAACTCTAATGCCTGCTCATTGTTGTTTGCTTTCTCAGCACAGTAGTCAGTGTATGCTGTCCTCAGGAGTTTGTACAAACTAGAGGCTGTAACCTGGTGCATCTGCCGTGTCCTGGTTACACTTGCAGCTGACAGGAAGGATTCTGCAGTTCAGATGAAGCAACTCCTGCCTCCACCAGGCTCCTGTCAACCACTGCCATGAAGAAGCTGTTAAGAGATGTCATTGCTGCCATCTCAATGTGCTATACCAAACATACCAGAATAAGACTTGTCTTAGCCATACTATCAGGCCACTGAACCCCCTGCTTTGCTACGGCGCCGATTGGCTGATCAGCTGTGATTATGGGTATCTGGCCAGGGTTCAGAAAATCAGTGACATCCTGCACTTTCTGCCATCAATTGTTTGATCGTAGCAACAGAATGAGCCTGATCACGCGGGAGAGGAAGCAATGAAGTTATGGTTACTTCAAATTCTGATTCTCTTCATTGAGCGTGATGAGGCTGACCACGTCAGATTCACTGCATCATCTATTTCCTGGGTGACTATGACCTTGTCTAGCCACTGATACTCCAGTGCAAGCTGTGGCCCCAAGATATCTGTCTGGCTTTGGTATTGCAGTGTTTGGTGGCACAGGGTTCTTTGTTTGAAAGGAAGCTGGTGAGATGTTTGTGAATGTGTCCGCAATTCAGTCCGACCTCCCCACTTTCTCAGGTGCAAACTTTGGTTGCTGTCTTTCCTGTCAGTGTTCTCCTTGGTGGGGTGCTGAAATATGGAATGCTAGTTCCATGGAAGGAGGTAGTGGCAGTAGTTGCAGATGGGTTGTGGTCGATGTTGTCCATCACTGCAGTGGTGAACAACCCTTTTACGCAGTACTGGGGACAGACCACCCTCCTCCACATGTTGCTAACTGTGGCATCTCTAACTGTGCAGAGACCTCCAGTACTCTGTCATAAGAATACTGAGGCCATACTGATGTAGCATTTCAACCAGGTTTCTCTTCCTGGTTTTGGCATGAACTGAGAGTCCCATATAGACTGGGAATGGTGTTTCTCTGTCTTTGGAGTGTCTATGAGTTGTTGCTCCCCTCTTTTGTATCAGGAGTAATAGTTGAACTGCATGAGCTGTGCAATGGCCTGGTCTGACTTTGATGCTCCAAATCGTAACTGTGACTTGATGTCAGCCCCATGCTCAACCATCCCTACAAACTGGAGCAGGAGGTAGCACAGAATTTCGTAGGGAAGCCTCCAGAAAATGTGCCATCAAACCGTGACTGATGATCAAGTATAGACTTTCTGAGAATATTTGCTGCTTTAGCAATGATAACTGCCTCTGAAAGATCAGATGATTGAGCAGTGCTTTTCCCACATCTTTTTGAAATGCAAGTAATACATCTCTGCCAGATTTATGAGCCTCAAGTTCTGGAATTTCTGCCAGAAGTTTGTCTTTGAGTCTCGTGGAATTTACACTTGGTGACTCTACACCTAATTGTTCCCAGACGTTGTTGGTAGAGGTGGCAAATATCTGCCAGCCTAAATGTGACTGGATCATCTGAACAAAGGTTGTTTTCAACAATGTATGTCATCAGTTCTGACAGAACTAGTGGATACACATCTGATTCTGACTCAGTGCTACCTTGGTCTTTCTCAAGGCTCCTCAGGTAGGACCTTTTTCTGTTGTAGAAATTTACAAAGACAGGCATGGTGATACTTAAGCTCCTGTGCAATGACATCCCCACCAGTCAACAGCAAGGATAATTGCCATCACTAAGTATCTCTGCACATTCACGCAATTTCAAGTCAAGGCCCTTAGTACTAGCCTGTCTGAGATCAGATGCAGGTGCCACTTTCTCACAGAAAATGCAAACTTCATTGTCATGACTGGTTGGCGCAGTTTTGCATGACTAGTCTCAGTGTTGCTGGTCTGGTCATTGGATTATCGCTTTCTTGGGCGGTCCAGTTTAGTGTTGTTAAACAACAAGCGACAGTTCACATGGTATTTTGCTGCATTTTTTAAATGAGATGGCCTCTATGCCATCACCTTCATCCAGCCTTGCTGGATCCATTATCAGTGGCATTTCATTAATTTCACTGAACATGGGAATGTTCCTTGCCAGCATTGTGTACCCATCATGGTCTAGGACATGATGACTTGGAGGTGATGTCAAGTGCTCACCTCTTTTGTCCTTCTGACAAAGACAACACAAACTCAGTTTGTTTTCTACTGCTCAATATTGGATTGGCATCACATTCTGCCATGATTTCACTTTTGATTAAGGCCGAGGGTTATCCTTTTACCACCTTAAACAAAGCACACATTCCTGTATGGGATTCAACTAGGTTGGTCTCTCCTACACCTAGCGATCATTCATCCAGTGCCATTTAAGTCCCGTGTGATCTGTACACCATCCGGGTAAGTACATGAACCATCATGTACAGCCCCATACCCTTAACCGGCTCTCCCAGCTGGCACATCCCTGTCTATTCAGGTGCGGCTATCTAACTATAGCTGGTCTGGGGCTGTTAGAAAGCATTTGGGACACTAAACTAAACTATACTACAACTACTAGTCTAAGACTACAGGATTAGTAAAGCTGGATTAGCTGGCACTGAACCCCATGCTGATTTACACAGCAGTGATGTCACCAGTGTTCCCTGCTTGTGTGCAGACATACACTCTTTTACATTTATTAATTTTCCTTCAAAATTGATGAGTTATTCGAAAGAGATGGCCTCATTAGGATCTAAAACCACAGAAACCAAGATCCATGCTTAAAGCGATAATTGTTGAACGGGCATTATTTCTCATTATAATTATTGTTTCTACCTTTCTTGGCAGCCATATAGCCCCCATATTTAAAAGGTAAACTGTACTGGGAAGCTACAGAAACATAATATTCACAAGAAATAGTATGGAAGAGCTTTACCATATTGCTGAAGCAAATACATGCCATTCTAGTGAAAAATTAGCCAAAATCTGTCGATACTG
>NC_089747.1:13467500-13472500 GCF_040412425.1 Macrobrachium rosenbergii
GGGCGGCTTGAATTGATCTTTTCGCACATAATATATATATGTATATATATACATAGGCTATATACATGTATATTACATACATACGTCATTCATGCACGCAATCAACACATTCATGCAAACTGAACTTTACTAAAATCTAAACTAGGCCTATTAGAATACAGTAAACAAAACTTCTTTATTTTAACATATTTAGGCCTATCACTGATCTTATTTTACTGTCATAAAAGGAAGCCTGGTTTACTTACCTTTTCCTTTCTTTAGCCAGTTCAGTACAGACATTTCAGCTTTTATGTAATCAACACAATCTGTTAACAACCTTGACTGTGAGTTGGAGTCTTAAAATTGATTTAATTTCTGTCACAAGTGACGACACCATCACAACACTACTAATTTCACGGAACCAATGAGCCCAATTCCAGTACAAATTATAAAAGTCCCGTGACTTGTGAGGCCGTGACTGTCAAAAAGATTACAAACAAAGGCCCCTGACGATCCAGAGAAGCTCTAAAGATCAGTAATATAGTATCGAGGAAAGACATTATATAGATAAAAAAATATCAGTGAAATGAATTTTGCGAGTTATGAAAAATTAAGGATGAATTTTAACTGTAGTCAAATTGATATTTCCAGTAGGTTTGGCAAAGAATTATAAGAAATTAACTTAATCACGTTCCGGGAATGAAAATATAGTGGAAGGCCGGAGGAGTTCAGACCCATTTTAATAAAGTTATCAGAGGTCCTTTCATAAAAGTAGTGGTTTTCAGAATTGATGGACCCCTTCCTCCTCCTCCTCCCCCCTCCTCTTTCCCAGGCTCTTCATTAACCGCCCCCATTACCGCTGGTGTTTTTGTTTTTTTTTATTTAGATGATTATATAATATCAGCTTTGGTAGTTGTACGATCTGGGGAGACAGATAGAAGCATCTGAAGAATCTTGTTACCTAGCTCTCTCTCTCTCTCTCTCTCTCTCTCTCTCTCTCTCTCTCTCTCTCTCTCTCTCTCTCTGCGATCCACAGCAATCCACTGACTACTATACAACCCAGATCACTCCTTTGGTCGACAGAGGCCTATTGAATTTTTGTGAATTAACTCATACAATTCATTTCCTGCCCAAGTTAGCTAGACAGGCAGATTCCTTGAGCAACTTTAGAAAGCTGGACTGCTATTATTTTAGTATTATTATGTAAATTATTTTAATTTTGTATTATTATTTCATTTTAGTATTATCATGTAAATTGTGCAAATTATCTTAGTATTATGTAAATTATTTTAATTTTTTATTGTGATTTTATTTTAGTATTATTATGTAAAAATTGTGCAAATTATTTTAGTATTATGTAAATTGTTTTAATTTGGTATTACTTTATTTTAGTATTATTATGCAAACTGTGCAAGCATTCAAGAGGAACAAACCTCACAGTTCAGTCAATTAATAAAAGAACCCAGCGTAGTGCTGAGGGAGCCTATGAGGAAGAGGTGAGAGACGCCTCAATTCAATAGGTTGCTAAGGTGTTTTCCTTTTGTGTCCCAATTCTGCCAGGGCACTGCGCCCAGTGACCATACAAGGCTCAGCGCTTGGCTGTTGGCCAGGATTGATTCATTCACACATTCGAATATTATTTATGCGGATTGCGCAATGGATTATTGGTGTTAGAACTTCTTGTTGAGAGGTTGCTTCACTGGTTTACATTTGTTAGTTTGGATGTGTCGTGATTTGCTTCGTAACACCTGTTTTGCGTTGTACCGTGCTTGAATCCTTGTTTTTCATATATGAGTTTATATTTATAGTAAGTTCTTAACACCTGTATATTTATAGTAAGTTCACAACACCTGTTTTACGTTATACTTCCCTTGAATCCTTGTTTTTTTTATATGGGTTTACATCTATAGTAAATTCATAACACCTGTTTTAGGTTGTACTGCACTTGAATATTTTTTTTTATATGAGTTTACGATTGTAGTAGATTTTGAACACTTTTTTTACGTTATACTGCACTTGAATTCTTGTTTTTTTTTATATCAGTTTACATTTGTAGCAAATTCTGAACACCTGTTCTACGTTATACTGCACTTGAACATTTTTTTTATGAGTTTACACTAGTAAAATGTTTTCATAGGCAGGCGAATCTTAGCTGGTTATCTTTATGGCTACCTTTATATGGAGGGAAATGTGTCGGTTGTAGTGAGGAAAATGTGTATGCCAACAGAACTCATGAACATTTTTATTCTGAGTTTTCAGGTTTGGGGCGCTGTTCGTTTTTGACTAAAGATGTTTTTAGAAAACTTATTTTGTGTATTTTAACAACGAATGTATCTTTCACGTGTTATAAAAGCAAATTTTATGAATTTGTAGCTTGATGGTTGGGTACTTCGAAATTATTATCAGTCTAGATTGGATTTAATATTATTATTATTATTATTATTATTATTATTATTATTATTATTATTATTATTATTTTATTTGGCAAACATTTATAGGTGAAATTGAAGTTGGCGTTGGATATTATCCAATATTAAACTTTTACATAATGATTATTTTTTCTGGGGCGAGGATGGGTTGCCTGGCGGATATTCCCAAAAATTGCAGTCATCACTCTCGTCGGTTTAATGAAATACATAATTAAGAATTAAATACATAATTAAGAATTCACTGACTGGACGCCAAGCATTAAAACCGGCTAGTATGGAGGACAGTCTGTGCTTTACAAAAACGTAAAGAAAAATGTCGGTTAAAATGCCTGGACGATCTCTCTCTCTCTCTCTCTCTCTCTCTCTCTCTCTCTCTCTCTCTCTCTCTCTCTCTCTCTCTCCGTCCATCCATCATCTTTCTTAAGACTTTGTTCCCTTGTCTAACCTCCAAGGTCCTGCTTCCTGTATTGGGTCAGCGAAAGCTCCATTCTTTTTCCTTTCGGGTTAAAATGATTAAAGTTCGGGGTTTATGAATAGGTAATGAGAACGACTGCAGAGGAAAGAAAGGGAGCGGGCAGTGCCACATTAATCATCAGAATGCTGATTCCTGCACGGACCCCAATACGAGAATAAAAATGAGTTGCGAAGATTTACAAGGTCTTCATATACCTAAAAGCACGTGCTATCCCCTCCCCCCCTTTCCTTTTTTTTGCATATTCTATGCCATTTCTACTATTGTACATATTCTCACGCAGTATGTACCTTAAAAGAACTTGCTTTCATGCATATTTGAAACTATTAGCTTTTTCTATTGCTCATTTCTGTGTCTAGGTTACTACTGATAGATTGAATTAGTTGTTTATCGTAGAGGTGTTTCCCCATTGTTACTTATTGAACAATATCTATTCCTTTTCTCTGGTCTTGTAGGCAAGTGGTAACGCGTTCACCTCGCAGATTGGATGACCTACGTTCGATCCCCGAACAAGACGAAGAGGGGTTAAGAGTGCGCCCTCTAAAAACCCAATATCCTGCTATTGCTCTAAGGAGTGAGTTATGTACCTGATTGTTAGATGACTTGTGTGTTGCAGCTGGGTCAGAGAGAGAGAGAGAGAGAGTGTGAAAGAAGCTTGCAAATGGGAGGACCTCGATGAGTTAATCCTCATCCATCATATTTTCTCACTCCTAGAAGCATTGATGATTAAATAGTCAATTATACATCGTGCGACGCAAAAGTATTTCGCGTTATCAGTTACCTGTTAAAATTCTATGGATAGTCGCGTTTCTAGGCTGGAATCCATTCAGGCGTTCAGTATTGTCCAATGGAATCTCGGCTAACGTCCAGGGAAAATATATCAAGGCTGTTATCATTACGGTCTTGTACGTAATATGAACCTCAGATATCCAGGGATATCTCCGCGGGATATTACGTTTGATCTGGGATGTCGTAATTCTGAGAAATGCCCCTTCTAAAATACCGAGATTAGCTTTCTCTCCATTCACTGAGAATGCCCTGGTTTCGGGAAGGAGGGAGGGGAGATGGGGGGAGGGGAAGGAGGATGAAGGGAAGGGGGTGGTAGGGAGAAGTGAGGACCTTCAACAATGCCCCCCCTCCCCCACCTCCCCATCCCTCTCCCTCCTTCCCGTAACCCTCCAGCGCTCTAAATGAGGTCTTATATCTTGTGTGACAAGAACCCAAAGCTTAATATTGCTTCCTTTAGAATTAGGGGCTGCATTTCGTTTTATCAGCCAAGTCAGTTTTAATTTTAACGTCCTGTTCTGGCGCGTTGATTTTGATTTGAGCTGTGCTCTCTTCCTTTGAGGTAATATATTGGGGTGGCATGTCAGTAAATTGATATGTGCACCTTGTGCACTTATAACTTTTTAGGAAAGCTAGAATAAACAAGATCCTCAAGTGATTAAATGTACAATTTTATTGAAAAAATATGTATATTTTTTTTTTAGCTTTTATTCTGACATCAATATAATTAACGATATTTCACGACTGTAGGGGCTGTTTATCGTCTTAATTTCAATTTCATTCTTTTCAGACAACTATATATATATATATATATATATATATATATATATATATATATATATATATATATATATATATATATATATATATATATATATATGTATACAAACCCTAGATAGATAGATAAATATATGGATAGATAGAAAGAAAGATATTTAGTTACATAAATTAAACCGTATTACTCAAATCTCACAATCCTCCCTCCCATCCAAGCTGGTAAAAGAACGTATAATGAATATCCCCCCCTCCCACCAAAATCTTCCCCTCCTAGTCCCTGCTTCCCCCGGTCCTCTACCGGTTGACTCCCCTTACCACCCCGTACCCCCTACAGGTCCCCACCCGACAAGGATACCTGCATGGCGTTTATATTCTCTACTGTACGAATATCTGAATATCCGGTGACTTTTCCTAAGCGTTAAACCGTATTCGGATACATGAGTTAACTGCAAGGATGCGTGTGGATCCAGGATTCGTAGTCATTTTTTGCACTCCTAAGATTATTCCCGTCTCTCTCTCTCTCTCTCTCTCTCTCTCTCTCTCTCTCTCTCTCTCTC
>NC_089747.1:13475000-13480000 GCF_040412425.1 Macrobrachium rosenbergii
ATTCTTTTATGTTTTATTCGTAAATGACAATTTACACAGTATTGCAGTCCAAATATTTATTTTGTTTCACAAAAACGCGGAAAATGGTTTGCACTTTTTACTTATTTTCAAGCCAGATTTTCTATATGTAAAAATGTGCTACAAACTTTGGATGTACAGTAAAAATGGTTTATTTGTTTTGCGTTTTACTGTTATTTTTCAATATTTATGCTTCCATTTATTCCATTTCCAGTATTTTACATTATTTCGTTTTTGTATTCTGGTGACATTTCTTAAGGGGACGAAGATATTTTAACTAAGGCTCGATTTTCGAATTCCCTTTTGGTTTATTTTTTACTCAGAGTAATTTTCAGCACTTGATTGTGATGAAAACATTGACAAAGGTTCACATAGGAGCCGAAGACTGATAAAATCAGTCTTAAATGTCTTGTTATTACTTTAAATTTCATTAAAATAATCATGACATAAGACTGATAAAATCAGTCTTAAATGTCTTGTTATTGCTTTAAATTCCGTTAAAATAATGATTACATTTAAAAAATTTTCTTTGTATTTTCAGTTTTCTAACGAAATTCTGTACGAAAAAGAGAGACCCTTCGCAATATTTTATTATCTGAATGTCTATTTTCCTATTCGTAATTCTAATATATTGTACATTTGTCTCTCCAGTGCCATAGCTCCACGCAAGTGGTTTCTGGACGATTTCTTAATGTTATAAAATTGATGTAAGAAAAGCAAATTTCTGGATTATTCTGAATTGTTTGAGCAATCTGAACGCCCTACCCCGCCTAAACCTTACCCCATTCCAACGAAGTGAAATTTGCTTTTTTCTTCGAAATTATCATCTTACTTTTGGAGAGTTTTAGTATTTTTGTATTTTGTGCTAATGCTTTACTGGTGTGAACATTGCTATTACTGTTTATATATGTATTAATGGAATAAGCTACAAGGTCATATAGTTGAATTGTTGGGGTTTCTTAATTTTAATGTTAATAATGTTAATGGCCACGCATATACGAAAAGTGAGATATACGAATGAGGTCAAACATTTAAACTATTAAATAAGACTCGTGTGAGTTTAAGCTATGTGCAAATGTATTTTTAAAGCAAATACATTTTTTCAGTAAAAAATGCATTTGCACATAGTTTAAACTCACACGAGCCTCATTCAATAATTTAAATGTTTTATCTCATTTGTTTATCTGTCACTTTTCGTATATACGTGGCCATTAACATAATTATGATTAAAGTTAAGAAACCCAACAGTTTAACTATATGACCTTGTAGATTATTCCGTTAATACATATATACGTGGTAATAGCAATGTGTACACCAGTAAAGCGTTAGCATATGAACTTACTAAAACTTTAAATAAAATAAGATAATATTTTCGAAGAAAAAAAAAATTTCACTTCGTTGAAATTCGTATATACTTTGGTCATTAACATTATGCTTTTCCAACCAGGGTTGTAGTTTTGTTACAGTAGTAAAAATGATAATTCCACGCCATTAAACTTGAATTACAATTCCACGGGAAAAATATTTGCAGTGTTTGTTGAGGTTTCTCAGAATTATTCGAAATTAATTTGAAGAAACGCGGGTGATATATATTTTGTATTCTTTGCAGGATTGCTTTTCTTGCTGAGAATGATATATGTATCATCGAGTGGGATACAAGACGCACATTAGTTTTGATAAACGGTTGTTCAAAACACTTTGGGGATTTCTGGAGTGAATAAGTTGTCAATAGCAGAATGTTCAGCGATAAAGAGAAAAGGTGTTCCTTGTGATTTATGGATGGGTAGGTGAGGTTTTGCGTCTCTCTCTCTCTCTCTCTCTCTCTCTCTCTCTCTCTCTCTCTCTCTCTCTCTCCTAAAAAAAGGGGGCGCTCGACGAAATAATTTCATTATATAGCCACATATAACAATGAAACGCAGTCATACGCATGTCTGTACAAGGTACAAACTCCACTGCAAAAATGAAGTCCTGCATTTACTCAAATGTCTCTCTCTCTCTCTAAAATCTTAAAAACGGTGGGGGTTGGGAGGGCCTCGATGAGGTAATTCCGTAAGATATTCACGAATACAATACAATTCATACACAAGCACACATGATAATCACTGAAGAAAAATACCAATATAAACTTCAGAAACCTCCTAGAAAAATCTTTTAATTCCCACGTTTACACAAACAGTATCTCTCTCTCTCTCTCTCTCTCTTTCTCTCTCTCTCTCTCTCTTCCCCTAATTCATTTCACTTCTCTCGTAGGGATTTCACTCCTTTAGTAAGGATTTGCAACGGATTAGGGTTGCATTTTTGAAAAGTAATATAAATTCCCATAGATTGGTAACAGACTTCGTTCTGCTACGAAGAAGCGACTGCAAATTGGCACTACGGGAAATTTAATGAAGGTCCCCGAAAAAAAAGGGAGGGGAAAGTAAAGTGGCCATTACTCAAGTCGTTAGAGGAGCGTTAGTAATTACGCTGTAGGTTGTTAAGTTACCGTTATTGTTGACCTCTCTCTCTCTCTCTCTCTCTCTCTCTCTCTCTCTCTCTCTCTCTCTCTCTCTCTCACATTTTTGTAGGATCTCTCTCTCTCTTCTCTCTTCTCTCTCTCTCTCTCTCTCATTTTGTAGGAGTTCCCATCCTTCCCTTTCTGAGAGCTACATTTTGTAGAAACTTCCCCATCCTTCCCTTTCAACTGAAGGCTACATATTCATTAGAGGTTTCTCTCTCTCTCTCCCTCTCTCTCTCTCTCTCTCTCTCTCTCTCTCTCTCTCTCTCTCTGTTGTCTAGGTTAATTGCTGCAATATGTCTTAATCGATCGGGTAGTGTCTAGATGGTGAAGTCGCCTCGAGAAATATCGCTTCAGGAGGAAACGGTGACCAGAATTGGTTAGGGCTCTAACGGAGGTGTATTTGTTTTTCCATTAAGTCATTGAAATAGATATAGATTTTGCTTTTGATTTGTTTTATATTGAAATTCTTTCGTATATATGCAGTTACTTGGGTATTGCTTTATCGATAACTGGATATAGAAGAAATCCTATTCGGAAATTCACATTTTAGTTTGAAAAGAGAGGAACTTGATTAAAGCTGACTTCCAGGGAGAATTTAGTTTAATGGAATATAGTGTGCGCTGTTATTGATCATTTTAACTATGTTTATGGTTTCATTTCGAATATCTTGTTCATAATTATATGTCAATCTGTTTATGCCCCTTTTTAGTTTCCTGTAAAAGAAAACTGTTGAGATGGCTTTGTCTGTCCGTCCGCACTTTTCATGTCCGCCCCTAGATCTTAAAAACTGCTGAGGCTGGAGGGCTGCAAATTGGTATGTTGATCATCCCCACTCCAGTCATCAAACATATCAAATTGCAGCCTTCTAGCCTCAGTAGTTTTTAGTTTATTTAAGGTTAAAGTTAGCCATGATCGTGCATCTGGCACCGATATAGGTGTCAACAACACAAGCCACTACCAGGCCACGGCTGAAAGTTTCATGGGCCGCGGCTGAGATTTTCATGAGCCTCGGCTGAGAGTTTCATACAGCATTATAAGCTGTACAGAAAACCCGATTGCACCGAAGTTTCTTCGGCGCATTTTTTACTTGTTTATCTTTGTATCCTATGAGGAAAATACTATTACTAAATGGCACCTTATATTTATGTGACTAAATTATATCTATATGTATTTCGCTCCAAGGTCACTGAATTTATCGACGTGTGGCTTAGGTTTTCAGTGTCTTATGAGTTAAATAGATTCCACCTTTTAGTTAATAAGACGGTAATAACGTGGGTACATGGAGAAATGCATTGCCACCAGAGTTGAAAGAGTGATGAAAGCACTTTGTAAAAGAAAGGAAGAAGGGGAAAAAGTGGAATACAGAAAGTAGACAGAACTCTCGTCTTTTTTTTTTTTTCGTAGACCATATCTAGGCAGGAGAGTTGTTAAGAGATGACTGAGAGGTATAAGTAATTGTATTAGGCATTCTCTTTGTAGGGTGGTAATTGGAGGTGGGCGAGTGCTTTCACGTATTGTGTAAGTCTGTACAATTGTGCGTGTGTACGTACACATACGAAAGTAATTCTAGTTCAAGGGTGTGTATATATATATATATATATATATATATATATATATATATATATATATATACATACATATATATATATATATATATATATATATATATATATATATATATACATACATATATATATATGCACATACATTTATATATATATGCGTATATATATTATGTATACTTTATATATTATTATATATATATATATATATATATATATATATATATATATATATATATATATATATATATATATATATATATATATATATATGAGAGAGAGAGAGAGAGAGAGAGAGAGAGAGAGAGAGAGAGAGAGAGAGAGAGAGTGTGTTCTCATACGTTTAGCATTCTGTAGCTCCATTATTTTCTCCACTACAATAATAATGAATAAAAATGTGCTGCAGTTGTAGCAGTTTTAACTATCACTAAGTTGGAAATCATTGTTTTTATATATAACAAAAATTATTTTCCATTTTGATTGAGTTTTACATGTCATTCTGTGCAAATACAGAATTATAGAAAGGCGAATTGTGTTGATATTTTTGCAGACTGTCATGAATGTCATCCTCTAGCCAGGGAGAGAATAAATGTTACGCTTTTAAAAATATGGCTACACCTGGGAACATTATTTTAAGAGTTCATGGTTAATTGCTTACGTATGTTGGAACGTGTAGTGAGAAGATATGGAGTTTAGATCCCTTAGTGTTGATATACTACTGTTCTTGTTACCGTTAGTTTCTTTCGAATTTTATTCTTAACAAATGCATCTCGACGAGATATTCTTTTAGATCGCCTTCCGCTTATAATAGATTCTTTTAGTTAAAAGTCTTGGATGTTGTAGAACATGAATCATTGTTGGTTCATTGAAAGATCCTTTCGAGATAATAAAGAGTACTTGATCTTGCCATAATATTCATT
>NC_089747.1:13485000-13540000 GCF_040412425.1 Macrobrachium rosenbergii
CTGTGTCTCCCCCCTTTGCATCACTGTTGTTACCGTAGGAATAATCAGGTGGTGGAATTATCTATCAGTTGGTTGTAGTTTGTTTTGGTGGTGGAAAGCGGCCAGTATACAGTTCTTTCAAGTTCAACAGAGTCGCGAAATACCTATACATTTCGGTCAGCCAGATCGTATCATACAGTAAATATTTACTAAGATCGCGAAGTTCACATGATCATAAGTCATTTTTTATCTCTGATTTGATTTTCTACTTCGGTTGTGGATTTGCTTCACGCTGTGGTTGTAGTTGTACACCTTAAAAAAAAAGTATTGTGTGGCAGTGTTGTTCTGTTGTTGTTATTGTTTTTTGTGGGCAGACCATCCCGATTTTTGTTAAAATCCCCGAGAAGCATATAAATAGGCTTGAAGCTAACGATCTTTTCCCGCTGGTGCTGCTGTCCCCACTGTTATCGCTGCTGCCCCCCGAGCAGCAGCTGCAGGGCAGGCATTTGCCGTGTGATTCTCCTGAACAGCCTCGTCGCAACCCAGGGCGGAGGAGCCCTTCCCTTCCATCATGCAGCCCACGTGGTTCACAGTACCATGGGTACAGTTCCAATCCCTGCCGAGTTTCACAACCAACCTGACGGGCCTCGGACAGATGGCCGCCACGACAGCCCCTGCTGCGGCTGCGGCTGCGGCCAACATGGGCACCATGACCGCCCTGAACGGGGCTCTGAACGGCATGAACGGCGTCAGCACCATGAACGGCGTGACGGCCGCGGGCCTCAACGGAGTGAACGGGATCAGTAGTGTCAGCAGTCTCAACAGTCTGGGCCTGAACGGCCTAAGTGGTTTAAATACGCTGAACGGCCTCAACGGACTGAACGGCCTGGCCGCGGCCGGGCACGGGGGTCTTGTGGCACTTCCGGCCGCTCCTGCGGCTCACCCGACCCTTGCCCTGCAGCAGGTCCTTCGGAGGCCTCACCAGCCAGTGCCTCCGCCTCTTGCGGCACTCATCAGAGCTAAAAAGGTAAGTTTTCCTCCCTGAGGCGCGAACTCGACAAGTCAGCTGATAAATTCGTAGGTCTTTCGATTTGCTCAAGTTTCTGAGAAAGCGCTGATCAGTTTCTGTAATTTGTTATTCCTATAAAATACTGTCCATCGAGTCTCAGAACTGGTTAGTTTCTCGAACAAACATTTCAGAGGTGTATAAATTGAAAGAGGGGAGAGTGTGCGTGAAGATTTATTTAACAAAGAAATAGGACTTTTATCTGCAGAGTCGTTGAAATGTTTGGTTTTGTTCACAATACAAGTTTATATTTATGATCCTGACAGTATTACTTTCATATATTATTTAATCATGCGGTAGAAGCAAAGTGTGTAATTATCAAGTAATGATTAGTCAGTGGCAGTAAATGCAGTGAAACATGTTTCACATTAAGTACCTTTATTTCCAATGAGAAAGAAGGGACAATTCTTATGGTTTTTTAATACTTCATAAACATGAATATTTTTTGACTGAACAAAGGACGTCGAGTTCAAGTAGATTGTAAAAGTTAACTAATTAGCCTTGAATTTGGGAATGCAGCTGAAGATAATTCATAAAGCACGCGTTCTTAACAGCGAATTTAGTCGTTGAATGTGATAATACCATATGTGTTTTCCTGCCCCGGTATGTGTTGCTTTAATAATCGCCGCCTCCACTTGGTGTGCTCTCGCCCATTCCCTCCTTCGCAAGAGAAAGGTTATTGCATCAGAGTTGCTTTCTTTCCGTTTTCCCTTTTAAAGGCGTTTTGGCCTTATAACAGAGATTTTAGCTGGGCCTCCTGGATACCCCTAACCTCAGCCTCATACTGTCCTCTCCGCTTCTTCGACCTCGACTTTCCTTCCTTCCTTCCTTTCTTCCTTCCTTCTTCCTTCTTCCTCCTTCCCTGTGTCCCTTCTCGACCCAGGGACCTTTCTCGAGATGCGACTCATCTGTGTTATTGAGGAGCTCTGCTTACAAACTGTCCTCACGCACAATAAACTGTGTAATTGTTATGTACATGAGATGAATTAAGAACTTTTATTGCTTTCATAAAAGCAGTCTCTGATAAAAGTCACTGATAAAAGTCATGTAAACAGATGAAAGTGAAAGAAGAAATTTTTTATGGGAAGAAAGGGGAATCACAAATACTCTTTTGTGGTCTTAGTTGGTTGTGATGTTGCGAGTGTTTTTCCATTTAGTAGTAACGTTGTCATTATTATCATTAGAACGTGTTAATGTTTCAAAAAATACGCAGTTTCATAATATATACATACGGCTAAAAAATGGGAACAAACGCTCTTGGGAAATAAGATACTTGTGAGATTTCATTTTATTACGGTTTATAGCATTGGTTTTGTGCGATAAAAGCTTGAAAAATTACAAGCAATTTTTTAGAGAGGTAAAAATCAACAATAACTTTTTTTTTTACCGAGTGCCCATTAAATAGGATTTTCGTTGTGATAAACATTGCTTCGTTACTGTTATTGGTGTTCATACAAGTGCTTTCATTTGATTTTGATTTGTTTCTATTGATGTTTATGTATTTGATAAATTTTTGTAATGTACGAGGTTGTGTGTCATTGCGCCCATGCGTATTGAAATGCCATTCGTTTCAATGCATATTGGACGTGTACTTAATTGCACTCGGCATTTGTTACGCACGTATTCATATGGTATAAATCTTCGACTTGCCATGCTGTAGTTTTTGTTTTACGAGTTTGTATTTAATGCCACCACTACCGTTTTCGTTCTGAAGGAGATCAGATTATGCTTTTAAGTAATTTTACATCTGTAAACTTCAAAATTTATAATGCAAAAAATAGAAAAAAATATTCTGCCTCCTTGCCAAATCATCTGCTTACATAGCATTGCGTTATAAGATGTTTAAATGGAACTTAATGAAGATGGTGCAATTAACGTGTGCTGTACATTGCAAGGATAAGTAGTTATAATAATGAGGTTTATATTGATTACTTTCCATAAATATCGTTTTGAGAAGTATAAATGGATTTGATTGTGTCTAGTCACTGGAAAATGACAACGGCCATTATTTCCGTTGTTGATTTTGGATGATGTGTTACCGCCATTGATTGTAGAATTATTGTATATTATACCCAACGTTAATTGTTTCTTTAACCTTGCGTCTTGATTACAGATAGCAGTCATCAAAGATTCGTATAGCTTAGTACCTAAAGTATCAGTTGAGGGTCGACAAATGCAATATATAGTGTTCCCATTTGATCCAGGGATGATTAGGAATGTTAGAGTTGTTAGTGAAACCAATGTTCTGTAATCTGTAAAAAGGTATAGAAGCATAAATAGTACATATATATATATATATATATATATATATATATATATATATATATATATATATATATATATATATATATATATATATATATATATAGAGCTGCAGTTACCTCTTAAATTCACAATTTTTTATTTACTTTCACTAGAAAACCTAAAATCCAACGTGAGTTTAAACTACCTGAGCTTCATTTCGGAGTCAAGGCTTTCGAGTGACAAGTTTATCCAAAAAAAAAAAAAAAAAAAAAAAAAAAAATCGAGTAGTTTACTAGGCCGTTGTAGCTGGTGCAAATACTCATGTAACTGGTAAAAGTGGCTGGTAGATTATAGATGAGTGTGTTAGTGGATGTGCTTATGCATTGAAAATGATTTTGCTGAATAGATGGTTTGATTGCGCGATTTTACGAAGACTTAGCCCTTTCATGCCTTACGCATGTTAACTAAAGTGAATAAGAAGTGTTACCTGCAGAGCATCAAAGGTGGAGGTTTTCTAGATTAATTTTTGGTAGACGCTGTGATCTAAACTTCCTAGAGGTCTAGAAATTAAACTAAAGTTTTTAAAAAACTGTAATAAATGAAGTTAATGCAAAATGAAAGGGTTGATAATGATTTTAATATTCATTTAAATCTATCTCTCTCTCTCTCTCTCTCTCTCTCTCTCTCTCTCTCTCTCTCTCTCGTTATTTTTGTATTCCTTGCCTAAAGCAATCTCAGTTCGTTATGCTCGTATTGAAATTGATAGGTAATGATAGATACCTTATAACTGATGAAATTTGGTATGTGTTTGAAAGGAATTTATGCACTTCGAAGAAGAATTTCTGTCTGCATTGCCTGTTAAGGAAGGCTATCTAAAATTTTGTAAAAAAGAAATTGGGGATTGATAAGGATTTTTCATCCTGTAATGCGTTAACGGGTTTGTCCTTTCAGTTACCGATATGTGAAAAAGGCGATTGTGGGGGTTAGGAGGGAATTACTGATCATTTTAATTTTTTTAAAGAATATTGTATTATATGTTACTTGGACTAGAACGTCAGTCCCTTGGAATATCTTTGTGCTAAATTATATTAGATAGCATTAAAAATTTCCTCTTCGTCTTATGTAAATATATATTTATAATTTATATATACATATATAATGTATATGTATGAATATTTATGCATATAAATTGTGTGTATTATCATATCATATATAAGGTTTTCTGTGTAATATCAGATTTCATGCCATATACTAATGTATGCATAAATTTAAAGATAAGTAAGCATTAGTTTATGTCGTTATGGTCAGAAAAACAAAATTACAGAAATGAATGTATTAAATGGCGCGCTGAATTAAGCTGAACAAAGACATTTGCTTCGTTTGTAAGAAAAAATAATCTTCTCTCCATGCAAATGTGCGATAAATTGACTTTCCAGTGATATTAGTTTATTGTTATTTAACCTAGCTGTTTTGCATTAAAACGTCAGGTAATATATGAAAAAATTGTTATGATTATAGAGAGCTTGCTTGTAGGTATAATTATTTCTTTGATCAGTCCGTGTAAAGTCAGATTTCATGCTAAGGTGCTCATTTTGTGTTCCTGTGAAGCTGAACTGTTTTCATTTTTTGCAGAATACTCAAGAAGATAAATTAACATAAAAGTCAGTGTGATGAGTTGAATGTATCTTAAATAAAAACAAATGTCTATTCTTTGCTGCAAAAAAAATCGTGAAGGACTCCACAAATTGTACACAAACTATGTTACCGCAATTTTCGATGGTATAGATACACACTTTGTGTATTTTAAAATAGTTTTATTTAATAAACGAGTATTTTTCTTCATTTATGGCATGGAGGGAAGGCGGAGGTAAATAATTAAATAAAGGTAAAAATGATCAACTCTTCTACGTCCCATTTTTTTTGTTTTGCATTTAGGAAGTACTGAACTAAGTGATGTGTGTAATGTGCTTGTCACCTAATAAGTGCGTCGCAGTTCCAGATTGTTTAAATTAGATGTAATTTTTGTCCGTATGGGTACACTACAACACACAATAAAACACAGTGTGTAGCCATATATTTTTTCTTTTTGTAACAGTAATCTGTGGGTGATGAATTCCGTTTAGACTCTCCGCCGACTGGGCCTTGGTTAGCCTCTCTTACCAATGAACCCCAATATACTAAGCAAGCTATGCAGAATGAAAATAACGTCCCTTGGTTCACAGCTTTAGAGCTGTTCGTACAATCATTTCTGATTGTATGCATATATTAGTATATACTTGATTTCCCTCCATGTTATCACAGTCCTATCAATGAATTTAACAGAAAATTTCTCATAGATCATATCATTCTCACGCCAGTTTTTTTTTTTTTTTTTTTTTTTTTTACGATCTGAAGACCAGAAAGCTTTTTGTTAGTGATGCACAGTTGTTTATTTCTTTACTGTTTTTGTGCAGAACGTAACGCCTATGTTGGACAAATTAATCAGACGCTGATCCTCACATTTTGTACCTGTCGGCTGTAATCTCGCGCATTTACGTCAGAGACTTATGGTTACGTTGTTCAGCAATATTTATGACCGTGACTTTAAAAATTTTCATATGTTTGGTGTGAAGATACGGTTTTTCTCTTTTTCCTGCTGCATTGACTCTGCTGTCCCAATTTATATTTTGTTTGTTTATGCAATACCTCCTTTCTTGCATCAAGGTTGCATACCTGTAATAAAACGTGCCGGATGGCTCTGCAGAAATTGATTTTCCTCGCTTTGCAAAAAGTTGCTTGGTGCAACTCCTTGCCTTTCCTCTTTCCTTCCTATTTTGCCGTCCCTTACCCCCTCTACCCACCTCCCTTTCCCTAGACAGCTTCCTCCTCCTCCTCCTCCTCCTCCTCACTTTCATTCAAGGAATGCGATTCCATTAGAAGACTTTGGCTTTCCGTGAAATCCTTTTGAGTCGTTGAGTGTTGGAACGTAGAGTACAAGGCCGTGTGTCTTTGTACCATTGCTTTTGTTTGCTCTGTGCCGAGAATAGCGTGTGCTTCTTGCAGACGCTGTCTGTTTTGAGAGAAAGAAAGCTTTCTCATTTTCTCGTCAAGTTTAATTGGGCGATATTGCGTTATTATTTTTGTCGTTCCTGGGATGATGTATTGTTAAGTCCGTTTTTGTTCGGCCGAATCGAATAGAGTCTCTTATTTCTCTCACTAAATCTCTTATCCTCTCTGTAATACGCAATTATGTGCGCTCTCTCGAGAGCATTCCATAATTCTTTTTTTTTTTTACGCTTCCTTAGAGACTAGAGATTCTAGGTAACTCAATTAAAGGTTTTCCCTTGAAACTTACTTTAATTAAGGTAGCGATAGAGGTGTTGGGATTATGAGCCCGCGCGCGCGCACAGGCACAGGCGCGCTCAGACTCCCAGAGAGTTAATCTGAATACTATTTTCATGTCTCATTATGTATGTAGAACCCCGACTAATTATTTATAGAGAAAGAAAGAAT
Organism: Macrobrachium rosenbergii; assembly: GCF_040412425.1. Lineage (NCBI taxonomy): Eukaryota > Metazoa > Arthropoda > Malacostraca > Decapoda > Palaemonidae > Macrobrachium > Macrobrachium rosenbergii. Next base: position 13,491,782 of record NC_089747.1, read on the forward strand.
GTTGAACAGAATACCATTATTCTCTTCTCTTTCAGTCCCCAACAAACCAAGATCAGTCTGACGTAAATAGAGAGAAAGTCGATATGATTCTTGCAACCTACCTCACTGATTTTTTTCCGTTATTTCGATTTATTTTTATACATCGGAGGAAAATTTATGTCTTTGTTTCTTCCTTATTCGCTTTAATCTCAATGAAATTATTTATTTCGTGTCGTATATTCTGTCTTATATCATTATGATATTCTTTGTATGTATATATTTTTCCCTTTAAAAAATAGCTGTTTCACTCGTGTTTATTTGGTTATTTTTAATTAAAAAAAATTTTGTTGCTTTCCTATACTTTTTCAGTCAGAAAACAGAAAGGAAGTTTTTTTTTATCGTGACCTTAAAGTAGATTTGAAAAAACACCGAACCTTGTGAGACTGAGTTTTTTCTTTTAGAACGTTAGATCTCGCTTCTTTTGCTTTACCCTTTGAAAATATTTAATACGGCAACACTGGACATTTTCATATTCTCTCTCTCTCTCTTTCTCTCTCTTCAAACCAGGACTTTATAACCTCTCTCTCTCTCTCTCTCTCTCTCTCTCTCTCTCTCTCTCTCTCTCTCTCTCTCTCTCTCATAAGCTGGGCATTTATTTTTGTATGTTGAGGGCATTATTGTTTATGATGCGCTGAGTAGTATGTCACAAAGACTATGATCTGCCCTTGAATAAGCCCCAAGGCACGAAGATTAACATTCCGTGTTAATGGGGATCACTTTCAATTTCGTTTGGAGTCTTAATTTTTACAGGCGACATTACAAATCTCACGTATAGATCTGTCCACCTTTTTGTCATGACGTTACATTTGCCGCATTCTGCTGTGCCTCATTTATGTTGCTGGAGTGTTGTCATTTGCTGCGCCCCATTAAATTGCTGCCTATTATTGTGCCTCAGTCATGTCGGTTATTAGTTTCGTTTGTAAAGACTCCATAGGTTTGTGTATACTAAGCATCTTTACTAAGCTTTATTCGGTTCGCACTTTTTTGTGGTCGACGCCAGAGTCATATAAACGAACACATTACCTTCTGTCAGTTTCATGAACGGAGGTAATATAGTATTTTTTTTTATGTGAAATCGGACATGCCGTCAAGATATAAAACTGAAATAAATCTGGAGAGGAAAAAGTGAAACAGATACCAGCTGTTTTTTTAACATGTTTATTATCGTGTTTCGTCCGTGTTAGGCATTTTTTTTTATTATTTCCCCCAGGAATAGGATTGAGTTGCACGTCCCGTCCCTTATCTCATAAAAAAAGTTTTTTTATGTGAAAAAAAAAAATTTTACAGTGAGGAGATAGAGACGAACAGGGCAGTCCATAAAAAAGGCATTATGAAAATTTTAATGGAATTCTGTATAACTTTTATGTTATGGCAGATAAATCTGAGTATCTCCCCCACCTCCTTTCTTTAAAGAGGTAAATTCGTAATGTTGGAGGTTTTCTCTGGAGTGACCAACATGATTAGTGGAATTATCCAATTTTTGCTCTCTCAGGAGGCTTCTTGTAGCACTTATTCCCCCCTTTTTATCGACCTTACCTTGTGATGTACGCGCTTATATTACCATGTAAAGGATTGTTGAAGTCAACTAAACGCCCTTATATAGCGTAGGCTTGAATAAGAAAAATAGGTAGGAAGAGGTGGAATTAACGCCTAATGGTGCGTTCACACTAAAATATGAAATATCGTAAACTGTCTTAAACACACATCGGAAATTTATCGTGTACATATTACAAACATGTTGAAAACATTAACATCCGTAAGTGAAGAACGAATCTTTGGCAAATGATGGATAATCGTATGAATCACTGGGCAGGATGACCAGTAAGTCTTTTACTTGTACTCAGCTGTCTGTGATGTGTACGATAAGTTCCCGACATGTGTATGACATGTTTTGCTGCAGTGTGGACGCACCGTAAGGAAACTGCAGGTTTTCAGAATACAGGGAGAACAGAGGTAGAAAGAGAACGCCATAAATAGATTCCAGAGGAGAGAATGAAAACAGTCAAGTGTGTAATTCGATGGTAGCTGGCGGTCGGCTTAGATTAAGCCAGCCTTATGCCAGTAAATGTGATGAGGTGCTAACGATTATAACAAGCCAGGTGAGGACTTCTGGACTCCAATGATTACTGGTTCGCGTGCCAAGGGAATAGTTCCTTGTTGTTAGAATCGTAATTCCATTCATGTACTCTCACGTGCTGCTGAACTTTTGATTCTCGATCTGTTTTTTTTTTTTTTTTTTTTTTTTTTTCGGCCTTCCAATCGTATAATTTGCACCTTCTGTTTCTCTTTATAAGTTGGAATTTCTTGGCGATTGTTGGTTATTTTTATTCTCGGCTAGCACTCTGCAGGGCCTGCGTTCGATTCTCCGGCCGGCCAATGAAGAATTAGAGGAATTTATTGCTGGTGATAGAAATCCATTTCTCGCTATAATGTGGTTCGGATTCCACAATAAGCTGTAGGTCCCGTTGCTAGGTAACCAGTTGGTTCTTAGCCACGTAAAATAAGTCTAATCCTTCGGGCCAGCCCTAGGAGAGCTGTTAATCAGCTCAGTGGTCTGGTTAAACTAAGGTATATTTTTTTTTTTTTTAAAGATATTACCCTAAATTTTCAAGATTATTTTTGTTAACGCGATCAAAATGATTTGTTATCGTCGTCGGAGAAACACGACAGCGGCAAAGGTTCTTACTTATATTCCTATCTTGGGAAAACGTTTTAAAAATTATGTTGAGGTAATATTCAGGTACCCTGAAAAAAAAAAGAAAGTTTAACGACAGAACACACGCTGTACAGCAATACTTTAAAAATCGTGAAATATACTTAAAATATTTGGCATTGTTATACCTTAGCAGTTCTTTAATTAAATGTGGTTTCCCTCCTTTATTATTATTCGTAGCCCACACAGAGCTGTAAGCAAAAAGCCAGAGGTACCCTGAAGTTACCAGCAAGCTTACAAAGAGCGGAATGTTTGTATGTGTGCAAAAATTTAACGACACCCAATACCCGATCAAAAGACCAAGAAAATTAAGCCGTCCTGGTAAAAAATTTGGCTTACTGCGTGTCTTTTGCGAGTCATGCGAGGACATGAGATTGATTTCGTGTAAAATAGTTCTACATAACGTTCAGGTCATTGATTAATTAAAGCAGCCTAATGCTCGTTTGTTTATTCTTTCTATTTATTGATTGATCCGATAATTTATCGATATAAAATTAATCTTATAAATTTTTTTTAGATATTGTTTAAATTTTTGGAATACATGTATTGCATTGTTTTCGCGATTTTTTGTTCTGGTCATATGCTCGAGTATGTATGTAATGTATAAAATTACTAGACATGTAGTCTTCAGAAAAGGATATGAAGAAAAAGTAGATTCACCGGAAAGGAAATACTTTTAAAAAAGATTTACAGGTTGCTCATGAGCGGCACAGGCTAGGGACAGGCCATTGTACTGGCGCACAGTGCGCGAGAGACTGAACGTACACTACACACTAATTATGACTAGACCCCAAGCCCAGTCTACCCATGCAAGGACCAGGGAGAACCAGGCAGTAGCTGCTGATGGCTCTGCAGGTAGAACTAGGAACAGGGATTGTAGGGTAGTATTTTACCGTGGAAATTTATCGTGCCATCAGCGGTGCTTGAACTTAGGACCACCACTGAGCTTGGTTAATGAGGTGATCTACATTATAAAGATGTAGTTTTGCAATTTCCGGAGTCCTTGAATAATAATAAATGTCCTTGTGCATGTAGTTTCAGTACTACTATAATAGAATTCTCGTTTAGAAGCCTGGAGATAATAATTTCGATAATCTTCAGAGAGATAGAAAGAGGGGAAATGTGGTTAAGCGCACATCCTCACCCTCTTCTCAGTAATCCCATCTCTAAACATCCCCCTCTTGCCTTTGCCCTCCTCCTCCTCCTCCTCCTCCTCCTCCTCCTCCTCCTCCTCCTCCTCCTCCTCCTCCAACCCCATCGGTTACGGATGGTCTCTGTAGCGACAGACATATGGGGGCACGAGGAGGCTTGAACAAGGTCCAGATGCCATTTGTCTCTGTCTGATGCAGATGGAGCCAATTCATAAATCCATTGAAATATATTCTCGTGACTTGCTTACTTTCTTACTTACTTACTTGCTTACATACGGAGATGGACCCTTTTCTTTTGTCAGAGAAAGATGTTTTGTTGCTCAGACGGAAATGTTTGATTTAGTTCGCGAAGTTATGAGGAACTTGACATTGTTATTTTCGGATGGGGCCGAGTCCTCGCAGTTCCGTTGAACTGATTAGCTTCGTCGTTCGTTTTTGGTGTGTTTGGTCCTTTGATTTGTGATAAAAAGTAGTTTTCCTTTTAATTTTGTCGATGAACATACGGTTCATGTAGGAGGTCGTCAAAAGTAAACCGAAAATGGGAGTCTCTTTGAAGTATGTGCAACCCAACAGTGAGTATTTAAGACAAGATAATGAAAATGTGATCCGCTCAATTCGTAGAACTATTTGCCGTCTGAACCTTTTTGTGCATGTGTGTGTGTATGAGAGAGAGAGAGAGAGAGAGAGAGAGAGAGAGAGAGAGAGAGAGAGAGAGAGAGAGAAGAGAGAGAGAGAGAAGAAGCGGGGAGGAGGGGCTAATGGAGAAGGTGGCGAGGAGAGCTAATGGAAAGGCATAATGTCTGCTACAAAATTAGCAAAATGAAAAATTTATAGGAGAGAGAGAGAGAGAGAGAGAGAGAGAGAGAGAGAGAGAGAGAGAGAGAGAGAGAGAGAGAGAGAGAGAGAATTTGAACTGGGCTCATAAAGTTTGAAATTTTTGCTTTTAATTGGTCATATTACAAAACAGGTGGCGAAATTTATTGCGAACTGTTCTCATGAGAGAGAGAGAGAGAGAGAGAGAGAGAGAGAGAGAGAGAGAGAGAGAGAGAGAGAGAGAGGAGGCAAGGGTGCTTGCTGTGAATTGGATTTATGAAAGAGGGTGTCACGAGGGAAGTGACAGACAAAAAGAAGTTAATATAAAAGTAAACGCAGTACAGATGGCGTTGGAAATTAAGATGCCAGATATACAATGAATGGATTCAACTTCATGAATAAGACAAAAAGAGATATCCGTTGGTGTGAGTGAATGACACAGACGGATTGATATATGTATACACACGTATATTTATATATACATGTATATATATATATATATATATATATATATTGTGTATATATGCATGTATATGTATATATATACAAATATATATATATATATATATATATATATATATATATATATATATATATATTGTATATATATATATATATATATATATATATATATATATATATATATATATATATATATATAGCTTGGATTTTCTCTTTGTTAATAGACTTGCCATGTGAACATCCTTGTTTTTCGTTCATGCCTGTTTTAGTTCATGATGTTATAGATAGTTCAAAATAAAATAAAAAGAAATTAATAGTCTAAAATATTCTCAGTAAACAGTTGGTTTATATTCACGTTTGAATGATATTTTCATCATCAGTTCTTCGTAAATATTATCATTATGGTAAAGTTCAAGGAAAACGTATACTTTATAGACGATAGGTTTCTAATTGTTTTGTCATGTGCCAGTAAAAAAAATTTCAGTAATTTCATATCGATATCTATGGTTATTTAAAAAATGTGTCTTATGATTCGTCATTTTGCCCCTAAAAGTAGAAATAATGTTTTTATATAAGTTTCAAGGTCAAATCTAAGTTTATTTTGTTCAATATATCACACCAAGATTAATTTTCCGAAGAGAGAGAACAACTTATTAAAATTGCGTGATATTCATTCTTTTCAATGTGTAAGATTATAGATAGATAATATTGTCATGTAGGTTAATTTTATATCGGTCTCACTCGTCCTCACTATATCATTTTCTACCATCACCACGTCAAAAAAAAGCAAATAACTCATGTGGAACATCTGTTTCTTGTTTTTAGAGCCTGCTGTATTCTGTCAACTTTCTTGCTTACAGATTTTTGAGTGAGACTTCCTGGATGATTGACGAAAGGAAGTTGTAAAAATTAAGTCAGTGGGGTTTTAGTCACATAAAAAACAAAGTTTTATTAAATGTAAATAACTGTCATGGCTTCCAACGCCGCACCATGCAAAGGACCTCTCTTAAATTCTGCAACTCGGTGTCTTCCTTGCGTTTTACCTTACACAAATCTCCACTGATTTCCAACCTCTCGTCTCATAGTTCTCATCTAAATAGGCCACAGGTGCCCAGCTGACTCTATCAAGGAAGATTCTAGCAGGGTTCGTGCAAAGGACATATCCAAGCCATCTACATCTCCCCTTCAGAAGGAACTACAGTATCATCCTTTATGGGAACTTTGATAATTGTATCATGCCGTGTGATTCCCGCTATTCTTCATGAAGTTTCATTCTCGGATCGACAGAAATGTTTTAGATGTAGTTTCAGTGTCATACCATCATTCATGTCCGCATAGTAGTGGAAATCATGCTAGACTTGTGTATATAATCTTATGTTTGTATGTAATTTCAGTCTTTTTGATTTCGAGTCTGAGTCACTCTGCCCGTTGGTTGATTTTCCCTTTTTATTTTATTTTTTTTTTATTTTTATTTTTTTAGTCATTCACTAATTTCCAACTCATGAGAACCCATATTGGATATCATAGTTCCTAAAAATTGTGAAAGATTCAACCTTCACGCATACTTTGTCCCATTACTTCGGTTTTCGCTAGATTCATCATGAGTCATATCTTTTCTAGGTAAATGGTACATGCAGTTAAGCGATTAGTAAATACTACTTTGTTGTTTTGATGATTCAAACAACACCCTCTGCATATTATAAGTCTGCCTAGTTTTTATCGTCCATCCAATCTAAACCTTTTTCCAATTTTTTTTTTATAATTTACGATAAGCGCAAACATCAAAGGTGAAATATTCACTTGTAACTCTCTGCCACTTACTGCAGACTGACTTCAAACACTTTATCAACATTAACCCTGCATCTACTTCGTTCACGGATAATTATTTCTGCTAGCTTTACACATTTAATGGGGGATGCCATACTGACGCAAGACTTTCCATAATGTTGATCTGTAGACGCTGCTAAATGTCTTTTCATAATCAACAAGAGCCTTCAGAAGGGAATTTTTAAAACCATTACCGTATAGCTTATGTCTTAACACAAATATCTCAACTCTGCAATTCCTGCTGTTTTCCATTTCTAGCTTGTTAATCTCCTGAGCATTTGATTAGTTTCTTTCTCCAGAATTTTGAGAATGAGCGTACCGATTATTTCCACTTCAGCTGACGCAGGATTAATGCCTGTATAGATACGACATTCAATCAGGTCACCTCTTTTTTTAGGCCCTTTGCTATGAATTTCCGTTCCCAACATCAAGTCTTTGTTTCTTTACTCCATGCTCTGCAAAATGGTCTAGTTAGTATACACGATGATATATAATTTTCAGCCAAAGTGTTCATTTGTTTTTCAGCTAAAGGGTTCTCTTCGGTGATTTCTTTATTATTGATTCCGCTTGAAAAACTGTGACTTCATTCATAAGTGTATTCAGGTCCTCTGCAGCCTCTGGTATATATCAGTTAGATTATCTTTTTCATATTTCTTTTTCGTGTTCTTTTCCTCTTTCTTTGCACCCAAGGATATTTCATTAATGATTCGTTTTACTAACAGAAATGCTACTGTACTCTGAATGGATGGCGTTGTCAACAAAATCAGTAGTATTTTCCCAAATATTTTCGCATCTCTTCTTTTTCTTAGTTTAATTTCACTACCTAGACTTGGGTATTTAGTTTTTTCTCCTTTGCGGTCTTGATCTTCTTAAGTATTTTATACAAATCCTCTTGGCTTTTGTCTGTTCTTTTTTGTACCACGTATCTCATCTAATATCCATGGTTTCAGTTTTATCTGATTCCCCAGTACTTCTTTTCCAGAAGATATATATCCATTCTTTATGTTAATCCAGTCCTTACTGTTCTTCATCTCCTCGGCCAGATATGGTTTATAGAGCTGCAAATCTGTCGCGACATTGTTTGCAAAATATTAAATCACCTGTAGTTTTTCCTGTTTATGCTTGTATGATTCTGTTTTTTTATTTTTTATCATTACCTCGAGTGTAGGGGCACATTCATAAAAATCATAATGTAAAAAACATATCTCAAGTGAAATTTGGTTTTGTAGTTTTAAAAAATAATTTCAAAATACGTGAGTTTGCGTCAACTGTACGTTAAGCATAATAAGAATTACATAACAAGCATAACAAGAATTATTGATTTAAAATAGAAGCTGCATTTGGTTACGGCTGAAAACTGCCGAGGGCTTTTGAAGGGGGAAGACGATGCTGCTCAAGTCGTGAAAAAGAATAAAATAGTCCATAATATGTATCATGTAACGTGCTCAAGTGGCCGATGACGTTGCCACATCCCGAGCCGAACCTTCGGGGGTTGTTTTGTATACATGGCAAAACCGCTGAAGTTGATAACTTGATAAGATTCTCCCTCTCATGTGACCAGTTTACGAGGAAAATCAATCAGTCTCTCTCTCTCTCTCTCTCTCTCTCTCTCTCTCTCTCTCTCTCTCTCCTCTCTCTCTCTCCTTCCTTCTGTGTCTCTAGGGTCGATGGCCATGATGAGTGTGATTTCATTTACTTCGATTTTGTCTCTCATAATGTTACTGAAAAACCATTCAGCCTGTTTATCTTTTCAGACCAGATTACAGTAAACCTGGTCTCTCTCTCTCTCTCTCTCTCTCTCTCTCTCTCTCTCTCTCTCTCTCTCTCTCTCTCTCTCTCTCTCTCGGGTCGATGACCATGATGAGTGTGATGTCATTAACTGAAATTCTCTCTCTTACTGTGTTACTGAAAGACCTTTCAACCTGTTTATCTTTTCTGGCCAGATTACAGTAAAGGTGGACCTCTCTCTCTCTCTCTCTCTCTCTCTCTCTCTCTCTCTCTCTCTCTCTCTCTCTCTCTCTCTCTCTCTCTCTCACAAAAAACACCTAGGCACGACGAGGCTAAAATCTCTCAGGGCATTCATTTCGCAGTAGCTAAGTAACTTTGGAACTCATTTGGCGTCTCCACTCCCGAAGCAAAGCAGGGAGTAAGGTATTAGGATCAGGAAGCAAGCGTAGCAAGTATATAGCTTGAAAATAGCCGACAGTAGCAGCGGGTGCTGTAGTACAGTACCCCCCGCCACTAGCAACTCACAGCAGCATCGTCAACCCTGCCAAGACCTTGACAAGTCCTTATGCCCGGGCAAGAGGACCCGGTCAGCCCAGTTGGCACACAGTGCCACCTGCCCCCCCTTTTTTTTGTGTCTCTGGTAGGGGGAGAGAGGGAGGGGGGCCGGTTAGGGGAAGCGGGATGGGCGGGTGGTGGTAGTAGTAGAGACAACCAACGTCGTCATCTTTGTTCGAGATCTTTGGTCTTGTTGTGCTTGCTGCAAGTTCTTTCGTTGCACCTGACAAAAGCAATTTGTTTTGGCCGTTTGTACTTGTTTATCGCCATTTCCCCTGTAAATGGGACGTCGTCTCCTTTGGTCTGTTATGAAGCCTCTTTCATGTTCTGAAATGCCCTGTTTTGCTAGTCAAGGGCGAATCAGACTTGCCTTTATGATCATTCCTCTCTCTCTCTCTCTCTCTCTCTCTCTCTCTCTCTCTCTCTCTCCTCTAGTTATAGTTTTGGCAAAGCTGAATGCTACTAGAAAAATCACTCTCTCGCTTAAGTATGGATTAGCTTTACTGGTCACAGGGTATAAAGGGTACTTCGGTGGTAATTATTCAAGTTCTTGAGGCGGTTTATTGTTTGTCGGTAGCTGGTTTTTTCCCCTCTAGAAGTAAAAGCTAAACTTACTATTTTTATATTTGTTTATTAATTTTTCTTAATTTTTTTTAGGTAGCGTTGCAAATTTAATTATACTTTGTTATGTATTGTTTCATTATAGTTTTCGTTTTTGTTCTTGCAGTTATTATCGTTGTTGTTGATTATGCATGATTGTGCAGACGTTATACCACCAACGGATTCCGAGTTAATATATATACAATTTCATTTAATCACAATATAACTAAATCCGATTAGGCTTCATGATTTTTATCGTGTGATTTGTGTGTGCATAAATGATATGGGTTTATGCGTATTTTAAACAATTTATATATTATGTATATATTTACACACACACACACACACACACACACACACACTTGCCTCACTAGTGAGACAAGAGATCGTCGATCTGAATGGCTGTGCCCTGACTTAAGCCTGCATCTTGAAACCCCTCCCCTCCCCCCCCACCCCTCCCCCTTTCTCCCTACCCGCTTCCCACTCTGCATGTCTGTATGTCTGTTGCCCTAAGCAGTAAATTGTGTATACCTGGTGGGTTGAAGTCAGGGATTTTATATACAGTAGTATATGTATATATATATATATATATATATATATATATATATATATATATATATATATATATATATATATATATATATATATATATATATATATATATATATATATATATATATATATATATATATATATATATATATATATATATATATATATATATATATAAACACTAGTAATAGTTATCCGCAAACTATATATAAGGTAACAGTTATCCCGTAAATTCTATTGACCCAAGTGAATGCTGCCTGCGCCAATAACTACATCCACCTTGTTTACTTCCGAAGTCAAGTCTTGCCAAGATTACGGTCCCATTTCGCGACGCAAGTTTTTCATTTCTTTGCTTTCTTTCTTTCTTCCTCTTTCTATCTTGTTTTCTTTTTGCTTTCTTTGAGAATCCTAGAACAGACTTTATTTCTCGTGTTCTTCAGGTTTAAGGCTTTAGGAATGGTTTGGTTTGGTTTTTATGAAACTGACATACATGCGATGTGATATGAATGTTTTCGAAATTCAAGCAAGGAAGAGGAGTATTGGATAAGTTTAATAGATGGCGGTTGAGTATATATATATATATATATATATATATATATATATATATATATATATATATATATATATATATATATATATATATATATATATATATATATATATATATATATATATATATATACAGTATTACATCATCCGTGCTTTGCACTGAAGCTGATTAGACCCGAAGTTGCTCCATATCTCTGACTCAGCTAAAGGTATTAAAATGAATGGTTGGTGGAATAGAGATGTCACAAAAAAGTTTGAAGTAAGAAAGGTAGCACAGTGTGTTTGGAATGCTTGAAAGAAATTAAGAGGTACCTTTTTAAAGTAAAAGTAGGAATGCAGCGTATAGAGGCCATCGAGCTTTTTTTCTTTATTGGAAGTGAAGTCTGGACAGTGAATCCAAATGAACGGGGAAGGTTCTCTTAATATATAGAGTAAAAGGTGAGACATGGAGAACTGTTATTTGGAAAATGCGGTGCAGGTTGTTATTGACTGGTGTAGTTGTTGCAGGGAGTAAAGAACGATGTACTTGTGAAGTGGGTGTATAATTCGGAAGTCCTGGAAGAAGGGAGGAGAGAGAGACCGAGATTTTATTGGCTGGATGAGATTACTACCTATGTTCTTCTCTTAACAATTACTGTCTCTGGCTGCTAACCCTTCACAGGTGGGTCTGTTAATAACAGTAGGTCGGTCGCGAACCCAGACCTTTCAAGATAGTAGGAAAAGCCCGCTGCGTACATATATATAAATTATAACATTACACTCACAAACCTGTGAAGGGCCATTTAGTGTATTTATACTATGGCAAATATTACGAAGCGCCCATTTATCCAACCTTTCTAAACTTTATGTTATCATTATCACTGAATTAGCTCCTCCCCATCCCACCCACCTTCCCTTTAAGGGACACGGTTGGATTATTCAGAAGGGAAACCGTTCCAACATCTTGATCACGCGAACCGTATATATAATATCTTACCCCTCTGGATATTCATAACAAATGCATAAAGTCGCTTAATATGGTCCTCATTGCATTCGCAGGGGTGGAGGTTTATGACAGTGCCGGGAAAGTCCATCATTTATGGGGGTTCCCATATGTGCTTGATCTTCGAATTAGTATTTTTGTCCAGAGTTTGGGATAAAGCGAGAGGACGAGATGCGTTTGTACAGGAACTTGCGTCGTATGTGTAAGTCAGATACTTTTTTTTTTCCAAGAATTCAGCATGACATATCTTCGAAAAAAAAGAAGCATATCTCTCTCTCTCTCTCTCTCTCTCTCTCTCTCTCTCTCTCTCTCTCTCTCTCTATATATCTCTCTATATATATATATATATATATATATATATATAATATATATTATATATGTATATATATATATATATATATATATATATATATATATATGTATTTATATGTATTTATATATTTCTTGTTACCTGATGTTACTTCTTTCAAATGAACACTATATTCTTTGGAAGCTTGAATTTCAAGTTAATGGCTTCTGCAGGCCTGTTCCATATGAATAGGGTTAATCGTCTGAATAATAATAATAATAATAATAATAATAATAATAATAATAATAATAATAATATCTAATATCCACTCTATTCTCTTTCTATCCTAAAAGGATTGTATTCCCCCCCCCTTGTCTCCCCTAATTATGCAAAGATTCTAAAACTGATACGAGATTTTAGCCATATAAACCCTGATTCATAACCCACGAATTATTGGCTAAAGTTACGCCGTTTAATTTTGGCTTCAAGTCATCTCCATTCAAAAATTTCCAAATGTATGACTCCATACGGTTTCGCGTTAAGAGCGCATGAATGTTAGTGCTTCTAACGATGAAACTCTTTCGGTGTAAAGGATAGTTAATTAGATTTTAGTTTGAATTAACTTTCGCTTCGATTATATTGCTGAAAGTGAATAGCGTACGTTATGATTGTAAGTAGGAGACGCGCAATGTCCTGGTCTGCTGAAGTTCAGTGACTGGGACCCAGTCGCTGAACTCTCAATGACTGAAAAGGTGTTTACTATGCCCACCCAGTCACTGGGTGGGCATAGTAAACACCTTTTCAGTCATTGATAGAATAGAGACTTCGTATATAAGTGCTTGAGAGAGTGGATAGTACGGATTCTTGGGTATTATGTGATAACTCATATGCAAGGAAAAGTGTATTGGCTATTCTCAGACAACGTGGTATCTTCCTAGGGCAACACAGACATTCAAGGTTTAAGGAAATCTTTGATCTCAGGATTATATCTCTTTTAGACAAGCGTAGCTTAAACACTACCGTAGAACAAAGAGCCAGACAAATTTATTTTTACTTGCTCTTTGCTCACTTGACCGAGAAAGTGATGGTGGCGAATTTTATTGAAGCAAATGATGCTGATCCTTTAAAGTTTTTTTTTATGTAAGATAGTTGCATTAGTGTGTAAAATCTTTTGCTGCATTAGTGTGTAAAAACTTTTGCGGCATTAGTGTGTAAAAACCTTTGCTGCATTAGTGTGTAAAAACTTTTGCTGCATTATTGTGTAAAAACTTTTGCTGCATTAGTGTGTAAAAACCTTTGCTGCATTAGTGTGTAAAAATCTTTGCTGCATTAGTGTGTAAAATCTTTTGCTGCATTAGTGTGTAAAAACCTTTGCTGCATTAGTGTGTAAAAACTTTTGCTGCATTATTGTGTAAAAACTTTTGCTGCATTAATGTGTAAAAACTTTTGCTGCATTAGTGTGTAAAAACTTTTGCTGCATTAATGTGTAAAAACTTTTGCTGCATTAGTGTGTAAAAACTTTTGTTTCATTAATGTGTAAAAACTTTCGCTGTATTTGTGTGTAAAAACTTTTGGTGTTCAAAGAGGAGAAAATTATTTAATGATATGTTATAATTCCTAATCACTGGAGGGTTAACATTCTTTCATTTATCTGAAGGAAAGTAAAAGAATCGATTCTTGAAAAAATTGCGATTTAATACTAAATATACTTTTTTTATTCCACTTAAAATTTTAAACTATCTTCATCCAGAAGTATTTTGAGAGTAGTCTCTCTCTCTCTCTCTCTCTCTCTCTCTCTCTCTCTCTCTCTCTCTCTCTCTCTCTCTCTCTCACGTTTTGGAGAGTTATTTTGCACTTAAATGGCTATTAATGAAAATGCTCTGCCAGAATTTCCACTAGAATTAAAAAATTTGTATCTCCAGTTCTTTTTACAAATTTTGTATCTCCATTTCTTTTTACAAAATTTGTATCTCCATTCTTTGTAAAAAAATTGTATCTCCAGTTCTTTATAAAAAAAATTTATATCTCCAATTCGTTTTAAAACCACAAGTAAAGATTTCCCCCCCAAACAGAACAAAGCTAAATGAGAGGCGTCGTTGTATATTTGTATTATTTTTACTACCTTCTATGGGGTTGGGGGAGGATTAAGGGGGGTTATTGGTTGAGGGTAGGGGAGGGGGCGGGTTAAGGGTTTGGTTCAGAGCCCGAAGGAGCCAGAGACGTCGAAGGCAGCAGCGAAAAGGGTCTGGGAAGCCAGAGCCTCTGGCAATTTATTGCTTAATATCATATGAAATTAAACTTGCCCATGGGTGATATTAAATTTTTCCCGTGAAATATTTTTTATTTGTGATCATCGAGTGTGTGTGTATATATATATATATATATATATATATATATATATATATATATATATATATATATATATATATATATATGTATATATATGTGTGTGTGTTAATAAATATATATATGTATAATATATATATATATATATATATATATATATATATATATATATATATATATATATATACACATACATATTATATACATATACACATACATATATATATATATGTGTGTGTGTGTAATCACATAAATTAAGCTTACAGTATCGTTTGATATCGAAGTCGTTGTACCTTGGGAAAAACTTACTTCCAAAGGGAATTATAATTCATAGTTGCTTTTTAGCTGGCTAGGATTCAAATCGTGGCTCATCTGTTAAGTTATTTCCAAGGTGTAATGAATTCAATAATAAACGTTATTTGGGGTTCAATAGTTTCAACATCAAAATGTTGTGCATGTCTAAGTGACAAAAATTCACACACTATATATATATGTATGTAGTATGTATGTATGTATGTATGTATGTATATATATATATATATATATATATATATGGAGGGCACATTATATAAATTATATAAATATATATATATATATATATATATATATATATATATATATATATATATATATATATATATATATATATATATATCGCCACGGAAATTCTCTAAAACTCCTAGGGCAAAATTTTAAATACAAGGTAAAATACAAATACTAAAGGGGTCGTCTGCGCCCTCCCATTCTGAAATAAAAGAGTGGTTCATAGTGACCTGGAGGCTTAATATATATAAAGAAACTTTGAAAGCCAGATAAATGTTTGGAAAGGGGGAAGTTGGATGCGTTTATTGTCGAAATTTCTGGACAACAGCGCAGAGAGACAGAGAGGCACGGGGGAGAGGTTAAGCTATGTTTCTAAGGAGAAAAATAATGTTCATTTCAAGGAAGACTGATGATGGCTTGCAGTGCTGAAATTCAGTTTGGGGAATGTTTCAGCTGTTCGATTTCAAGATAAGAAGAGACGGAGATAATATCATAAATTCGTACAGACTTGTTTTTAGTAAGGGAGTTCATTAGACTATTGTAGTTTTCTCCTCTCTCTCTCTCTCTCTCTCTCTCTCTCTCTCTCTCTCTCTCTCTCTCTCTCTCTCTGAAAAGTAGAAATAAGTCCAACATAAAAATTTGGATAAAAAAAGAAATATATGTCTGCAGATATAGAATAGATGCTAATCAGTTTTTCTGTATATTTAGATATATGAACTTCGTACGCGCATGTGCGCAGACACACACACACACACACATTCAGACACAATTGCCTTTCACGCACATCGAAGCTTAACAGACAGAAATTGCTCACTTACCTCCCGGAGTTGAATAGAGAGAGAGAGAGAGAGAGAGAGAGAGAGAGAGAGAGAAAGCAAACGTTCTTGGGGAGTGTTGATTAGCAAGAGCAGTATTAAAGTGAGCTAAATAGTGTGAAGTTGGCAAAACAGTGTGACATGTTTAGCCGGAGATAAACTCAGCTCACCTGATTAGCGACCTCATCTACCCATCGCCTCGTCAGCCCCTGAGTTAAGTAATGACTCTACCCTCAGCATCAGTCAGGCGTATTCATCCATCCCTTTTATCCTCCTACTCCTTTACCGTCATCTCCTCCTCCTCTCCCCCTCCTCCTCCCTTCCATTTCCTTTTGGAACTGACCCCCTTAGTCAGTCCCTCAATATTTTTTTTCCTATGTTTCCACTCAAGTAATCTTCTGTTTCTTCCTTCGTGTTCGTCATTTGCTTAGTAGCAAGTGTTTCTTATTATTATTATTATTATTATTATTATTATTATTATTATTATTATTATTATTATTAAATCAGGAGATAAGAGGAAGATTGGAGAAGAGGGGAGACGTTTGCCAAAGCGTCCATTTTTACTATTTCTTTGCCGAGGAGATTAACCTCAGTCTGATTTTTATCTGTGGGGAATGACAGACTAATTTTTTTTCCTTAAATTTGAGTAAACATGGATTGGACGAGTGATAGAAATTAGATAGAATTTAGAGCTTTTTTTTTTTTTTTTTTTTTTTACAGCTACTGCTGTTTATATCTTGTAACGTTCACGTGAAAGATTTAGGCCTGAACTAGTTGCAGTTTGAAGCAGTTCCTTTCTGTATATATTTCTAGACTAGTAGTAACCTACTGTAGCTGTTTAAATTTCAAGTCACAGATGCGATCATGAAACTTCCTGAGAAGTAGTCACGACCGTAACATGACTTAGCAAATTTTACCAAAACGGTTGATAGAATGTAGAATTTAGCTAAGAATCAGATTATTGTCTTTTTTGTTAAGTAACGCGTTTAAATTATTCAGCCAGTAAGTAGACGAGGGATATAAACGAGAGCGAAAGGAATTAGACTCTGTTCGGATTTTTCCCTCGGCTATTTATATCGCGGGGCAGTCAGTACGTGCGGCGTAGTACCTCCATAGCCGTGTGGCGTGCGGCCAAAATATATCATTCCTTCGTCAGTCTGCTTTCACGGTTCGATGATGCGCTAGAGCCTTTTAATTAATCCGATACTCAGTGACGCATAAGAAAATGTACGAGCTCCTCTTGCATTTTGACGCGGCGCATTTAATGAACGCGCCCGCCGACGGAAGCTCCTAATGAACGCGACCGACAGAATGTTTTAATTAATCCCTTGTTAGACCCGCGTGCTGAACGCGCCGGTAGAGGCGTTTAGTGAACGCGCCGGTAGAGCCTTTTAATAAAGGCGTGGATAGAGCCACTGTACATGTGCTGAATCATTTATTAAAAATGTAAGATAAAGTCATATAATAAACGCGGGGATGATGAAGACGTTTAGTGAACTCCCCAGTTAGACGCTGTAAGAGAACTAGCCGAACAAAAGCGTTTATTCTCCGCAGGGGGTTAGTGCCGTCAGTGCACCTCACGTGGTGCACTGCAGGCATTACTTGAGATTCTGTGCAGCGAGCCTTCGGTCTCTAGCAGCAACCCCTTTCATTCCTTTTACTGTACCTCCTTTCATATTCTCTTTCTTCCACCTTACTTTCCACCCTCTCCTAACAATTGATTCGTAGTGCAACTGCTTTGAGGTTTTCCTCCTGTTACACCCTTCAAACCTTTTATTGTCAATTTCCGTTTCAGCGCTGAATGACCTCATAGGTCCCAGAGCTTGGCCTTTAGCCTAGATTCTATATTCAGCTCAATTCAAAAGCATTTATTGAGCACGATGTAAGCAAAAGGATAACAAAATTATAGGACGCACTGGTTAGAAACATTTAATGAACGCTTCTGAAATTATCGTTTGATTGACCTTCTAGTTAAAAGTATTCAAACGATGGTGAATTCTATACTTCTCTGTAT
Source organism: Macrobrachium rosenbergii (assembly GCF_040412425.1). NCBI lineage: Eukaryota > Metazoa > Arthropoda > Malacostraca > Decapoda > Palaemonidae > Macrobrachium > Macrobrachium rosenbergii. The sequence continues at coordinate 13,509,760 of NC_089747.1, forward strand.
ATAGATACTGAAAATCAACAGCGTTAACTTTTTTGTATAAGAATGAACAGTTAAATATTAATTTGTATTCTCTCTCTCTCTCTCTCTCTCTCTCTCTCTCTCTCTCTCTCTCTCTCTCTCTCTTCTTAAGATACCTGATCTTCCATCCACGCAAAAAGTTGTGTTTGTATCTGGTAGGAATCTCTCTCTCTCTCTCTCTCTCTCTCTCTCTCTCTCTCTCTCTCTCTCTTCTTAAGATATCTGGATCTTCCATCCAGGCAAAAAAGTTGTGTTTGTATCTGGTAGGAATCTCTCTCTCCCTCTCTCTCTCTTTCTCTCTCTGTGTTTAACTTGGGGTCATGCGAAAGCCAATTTCAAAAGATTCCTTTACTTATTGAACCAGTAGATTACTTTTTTGTATAGGAATGAACAGTTAAATATTAATTAGTACTCTCTCTCTCTCTCTCTCTCTCTCTCTTTAACTTGGGGTCATGCGAAAGCCAATTTCAAAAGATTCCCTTACTTATTGAACCAGTGGATTCCTTGTTTTGCGAAACTCAGTAAATGCCGTGATATATTGAATCAATAGATTCCCATGTTATAAAATTCACTGGATACCCCTATTTATTGAGGGAATAGATTTCTAGTGCTTGATGAATCTGTAAATGACTCCCCTGTTCCCTTACTTGCAAAATTAATGGATTCCCTTTTATTAAAAGCAACTGTATTTCCCTAATTGCCGAAGTTTAGTAAGTTCATTATTTATTGAAATATGGTGTTCTCTTTTTTTTTATTTTCAGCCATGAATTTCCTTATTGAGTTACGAGCACTCATATTATATATATATATATATATATATATATATATATATATATATATATATATATATATATATATATATATGTGTGTGTGTGTGTGTGTGTGTGTGTGTGTGTGTGTGTGTGGTGTGTGTGTGTGTGTGGTGTGTGTGTGTGAACTGAGTATATGTCCACGAGGATAGTTAAACATTAGGCGTAAGTTACTGTTTTCTCTCTTTAAATATATATATATATATATATATATATATATATATAATATATGTATATATATATATATATATATATATATATATATATATATATATATATATATTTTAAACATACATAAAAATTCCATTGAATATCATTTTTGTTGAGACCTCTCTCTCTCTCTCTCTCTCTCTCTCTCTCTCTCTCTCTCTCTCTCTCTCTCTCTCTCTCTCTCTCTCTCAACTATATTTATTTATTGTTGATCACTATATCTTGATAATTCTCTTTGGATTATGTAAATTTAAGTGGTATATTTTCTTTAAATGACTTTAATTTTCAGCGTAAAATGTCTGGGCTGTATCTGCAGTTATAATTCATGAGGTAAAACGAAAAGGGGGCGAAACAGAAAAAAGCGAAAGAATGGAGGAGTGAATTTTTTCTTTTTTTCATTGGCCGTAAATTCAGTCATAAATCCCGTTCGGTTTTGGCACTGCACCAAGGAAAATAAGGCTGGGCCTTGTGTAGGCCTTAAACACTGATAGAATTTTTTGGGTAAGTTTTTTTTTTTTTATGTGAGGGGAATTGTAAGTGCCCTGCGCATTTTATTCATTTTCTTCACTTAATTCGTTTTATAAGTGTTCTAGGTAAATTTCCTATAGAAATTTTCGTGTTTATAGGAATGAGCAAGCGCTTGGCAATTGCTTTCATTCACTTTGCTGTATTGGTAACCTCCGGTAGCATATTAAATTGCCGATGACTAAGTATGAAGTGTTAATTTTATCTTTAAGTTTTGGGGTTGTCTTATTTATTTGAGAGAATTCAGTAATAATAATAATAATAATAATAATAAATGCTTTATTTCGTATAAAATGCACTAGGGTGAATGTCATACACAGAGCTGAAATACAAAAATACTAAAATAAATACAAGAATATTAAAATGACTTTAATTTTTATCAGAGGTGACATATACAGGGTACTATCAAATGACAGTAATATCTTTAAAATATCCGTTTCCTTGTTGCAAGACTCGGATTTATTGCCCCTCTTGAAACTCCTGTAACTTTTTTTTCTGTCTATGTGCTGATGCGACGTTGAGGTTTTGTATGTCTGTATTTGTCTGAGTATTCTGATATTCAGTTATGTTGCAGCCAGGGTTTTGTATGCATCTATGCACCATTCATGTTTTTTATGGCCCTGTTCCCCAAACTTTCGCTTTGTGCGTTTGGATGCCACAGCTGTGTTTTATATTTCCAGTCACGGTTGCAAACCCTAGCTAAGATCATTTGACCATCATTGATCCAAGTACTTTTTCTTTGTACTTCAGCTACGTCTCAAACAATGTCTTCCATGGAGTGGATTAATGCCGTTAATGCATCTCACGTGGTGCACTGTAGGCGTTGCTCAAGGGTGTTTGCAGTATCCCTTCGGCCCTTAGTTGCATCCACTTTTTAGCCTTTCATTTAACCTCCATTCCCGCTTCCTCTAGGAAGTCTTGCTGCCCAACCTCTCTATTATTTCTGGATGCAACTGGGTGGGTGTCTCCTAGTGACTCCTGTAGATCCTTGTGCTTCTTCTCTCTCATTTCCTGGCTCTCTTTATCTTGCTGTCCAACCACTCCGACTCCTTCTTTTCATTGCCTTAAGCGCTGAATGGCTGAAAGTGCCCCATTGCTTGGCTTGGCAGCCTAAATTTCATGAATCAGTCATTCAAACAATCTCTTGATTTTGGATGCAGAAATTCCATTGGAGTTCAGTATATGGGGCATTCTCATTAGAATTATCAGCAGTCCCTACTTTGCAGTTCACTACAGAACAGTAGGTCATCTGCAGACACTTTTAAAATGATGAGATGTATTATGATTCTTTACGGGTAGGAGAAAAAGTGAGAAAAGAAGAAATGTAAGGATTTAGGGAAAATATGAAACAAGGTATGGTAGAAATTTTAAGGCAATATTAAGAATCAAAATAATTGGGGGGTGTCAGGGGATGAAAAAAAGTAAAGTAAAGGTTGGTTGTAAAAATGAGAAATTAAGTAAAGTTAGGATGATACAAAATGAGGAAAATAATCAAGGTTTGGTATATTGGAAAAAGATTGCAGTGAAATAACAGTTGGTCATGAAGCATTGATGGTAGCAAAATTGTGCCGAAATGCATGATGGTCTTAGGTACTCTATTTGAAACTGTGCGGCATTGATTGTAGTTTGTAAATAAACGATCGTGAACTGTTTATAGATTAAACATTTCATTCACGTAACCCTTTATTATTTGTATATTCGAAACATGCTTCATTCCCGTAACCATTTCATGATACGTACATTCACAAGTGTCCGCCGTCAAAGCGCGTGATGTGAACTACCTTTATCATTAATTTTTTTCAGGACATGAGGATGTACAGTCTACCAAATAATTGTATATATTTGTTTGGATGACTTGCGGTGAGCAAGCAATGCCACATCCGACTTCCAGTACAGTGATGTACTGTTTTTATTGCTTATTTTTTCTCTATAGAATAAAATGACATGCAAAATTTACAGGTCATCATTTACAGGGAACTGGCCCCGAAAGGAAATTATAAATCACAAATTTCTGTTCATTACGTGGTCTGTTGTTATTTAATGTTTGGAAAAATGCGCAGGCTTTGTGTGCGATGGAAAAAGAGAGAAAGAGTGAGTCTAATTGGTTTTCATACTGAAATGCTGATGCAGCAGTGGCCGTTCATGTCTGGAGCGAGAAAAATTTTGCCTTTCTTGTAGATCTGAAATAAGAAATTTTTCACCAATCTGAAACAGTCATTAGGCAGGAAAAAAGTTTCTGCGCCGGAGAGTATTTGGGATAATCATTTTTGGAGAGAGAGAGAGAGAGAGAGAGAGAGAGAGAGAGAGAGAGAGAGAGAGAGCTTTCGCTTCATATTCCTGACAGATAGGTCATCAATAGGACTTTGGCTCCCTTACATACAAGACACCATTTATTTCTATCTCTCGTGAACTCTTGTCCTTCCTAGATATTATGGCTCTCTTTTTCCTTCTGCTTTTCACCCTTCTCCTTACCACCCTATCGTCCTCTGTTCTCTCCTCGTGCTCAGACCACTCGGAAATTTTCTGATCATGCAACTGGCAAATCATGTTGTATAAATCGGAAATACGACTCTCAACAGCTTCCGTATATTCTCTTCCGTTCACAGCCAGTATCTATATTATGCTTCCATATGGAAGAGAAAGAGAATGAGAGTCCATAAATAGATTAACAATTCAGAAGTCAGCCTCATATACATGTGGAAATGCTAGGACATTCTTTCTGCGCATGCGTATCGTTGACATTCGTTTTGTAATTGTATAGAGAATACAGAAATTATGTCCAAAATAGAAGCATTTTTCGTTTGTTTGAATGTAACGGTAATTTTACATCAAATTCAAGCATCGTTTATCATACGGCAGTGAATGACCCTTACTTTCCATTTGGTTAACTTTCAAAGTTTAAGTAATTTCAGGATATTTGAATGTGCAACTCTAATTCAAAGGCAAATTCAAGCATCGTTTATCAAAGGCACTGAATGACCGTTACTTTCCATTTGGTTAACTTTTAAAGTTTAATTACATTTTACGTAAAGTATCCTGCAATTGTCATAGATAGATATTTTTTTTAACACGTAGCTATGATTGGCTGATGTTCGTAACCTGAAATATACAACTGGGATTCTGTGAAATTGCTTCCCGCAGAGTCTCCTCTGCCAGAATTGATCACCGCTGTGTCTCCCAATTCAAGGAAATGAGGAAGTGATGTGACCCATATTTAGAAACCTGAGCACCAAGATATATGCAGCCAACTGTACATCCCTGATATGTCTGTTGACAAAAGCCATCATACATTACTCTCTTTCATTCCCTCAGAGGTTTTAGAGGCATATTTTGGTTGGAATTTACATGTTATATATCTTAATAGTTTCTGTAGCGGTTGCTATTAAACCCATATATTCAAGGTTATGCTCCAATACATAGTTTTTTTTCATAATAACCATTCAACTTCACTGTGCATTACGCAATGAGATCTGGAAACCCATGCGCGTGCCATCTAGGTATTGGTTTCATTAATTATTATTTTTCGCGCACCTGTTCCCTGTTCAGCTTACATTAGAGCAGTCCTCCCCTCGCCGTTATATTTGCCCAAAAAATGCTATTATGAATTTGGTTGCTCTCTCCACATATGGGGAAATTATTACAAGGTTACCAGCCTGTTATCCCTCGCTTCAAACTGCAGTGATTATTAGCAATATGCGAAGGGTAACCGGTGTAATAGCGGAGGGTGGCTTAAAGTTAATAGGTTACATTGAGAGAGAGAGAGAGAGAGAGAGAGAGAGAGAGAGAGAGAGAGTAACGCCCTGGAGAGAGAGAGAAAGAGAGAGAGAAACGCTTTGCAGTGAGAGAGAGAGAGAGAGATTTAGTAATGATCTGCATATATGTCATCCGAATGCGTTCAGTTTACTCTACTCTGCATACGCGCGCACGTATTTTCATATTTAGATATATCCGTTCGTTTGCATTTCATTATAGTTTTCCCGATTATGTTTGTCGTTGGGGTCTCGCCTTTTGTTGCGCTTTTAGCTTTTCGCATATATGTCGTTTATTTATATGTTCTAACGTTGTGAAGTTCCGATTTATTGGTTCTGCGTCAGTTATTAGACTGATAGTTTTTGAAGCTTGTTGTTAGTATTAGGTTGTTGATTTTTTATTCTCATTATCTCGAAATTTTCAATAGTTTAATTATCACAGCTGAAGCTTGAGGGGCCCAATCATACCATTATATTCTATATTTTTACAGAAGAAATTCTGAAATTTGTTCAGACTTGACTGTAATTAGATATTGACTTGCATGAATTTCCTATAATGTACGCTGTTTATTGGCATTGTATAAAACAATCTAAATAGATCGTTCGATAGTATTGCAGTATATGAATGTATAAAAATTTTGTGTAACTTATACCGTCTTATACTCGTGTATTAGTTTTATTGGTCATGCAGATGCAGTATTCAGTTTCCATAGATGGAACAATCACAAGAAGTAATTGTAAATTACATTATCACAGTTTTTAAAAGAAATAAGCAAGAGCATCCCCCGCCCGGCCATACATGCGATTTTCTTGGTCACCCAAATACTCTGTAATTTACGCCTTATCACACGAATACTGGAAAGCTCCCAGTGTCTTTGGGTACGTATAATAACAGTAAAAGAGGAGATGGTATCCACTTTGCAAAATCTCATGTTCTTTGTCGATGTCCAGTAAAACTGTCATTAGTTGTTTGGGGGGGGGGCGGCTGGGTCATCCAGTTAATATTTTCGCCCTACGTTAGTACAAATTCCTCCTTTTGCTCTTAAAAGATCTTTTTAAAACACACACAGGTACGAATTAAAAAAAAAAAGCAGTAATTCCAACCATTTCGTTGGAGTGGTTAAACAAAATAATGGTAGAAACACTGACTTCTCGTTTGTTTTCGGCATTGCCGTTTGAATTGGGCATTCCTGATTGGGGGTATCCGATGCTGTTGTGTCTTTCTGACAGGTTAATTGTTTCTTTTGTGTGTAGGTGGGCGATTGGAGAGTGCCTTTGGAAAGCAAGCACGTATTTTCCTTTTTCATTATTTCCGCGCGATTCGTTGAATTTTGGAAGTGTTTTTAAGAGAAAAACTATTATTGTTTTTGTTATGATAATTTTTTTCACCATATGCAAGAGTCTGCCGTGGATTTTGTAGGTCTTATATATATATATATATATATATATATATATATATATATATATATATATATATATATATATATATATATATATATATATTATATATATATACATGTATATTAAATACTGTGTGTTTAAAACGACTTTGTAAGAGAAAAAGTAGTATTGTTTTTGGTTATAATTTTTTTTTTTTTCAATTTCAGCTTGAGCGTTGTGTTAGATTGGCAACGTCAGTTCTCTCTCTCTCTCTCTCTCTCTCTCTCTCTCTCTCTCTCTCTCTCTCTCTCTCTCTCTCTCTCTCATAAAACAACAATCCATACATCCTTTCGTATTATGTACAAATTGAAAGTACCCTCTCTCTCTCTCTCTCTCTCTCTCTCTACATCCTAAAAACAACACTTACATCCTTTCATGTATTATGCACAAAACGAAAATACCTCTCTCTCTCTCTCTCTCTCTCTCTCTCTCTCTCTCTCTCTCTCTCTCTCTCTCTCTCTCTCCATAAAAACAACAATCCATACATCCTTTCGTATTATGTACAAAATTAAAATACCCCTCTCTCTCTCTCTCTCTCTCTCTCTCTCTCTCTCTCTCTCTCTCTCCCAAGGAAGTCCTCCTCAAATTCCTCCTTCCTTCTGCTTCTCTTCCTCTCTTGTAATATCCTCTATTACCCGCCATTATCTTTTATCTATTCTTGTACTTCAACCCTCCTTCATTACTGAAACTTATACCATAATTTACTTCCCCTTTTTTTACGCTTCTTTCTCTTACCAAATTCTTACACGTTTATGGACTTCCTTAACGGTACTCTTCATCACATTCAGTGTACGAAAATTTTCTTCTTTATTTTGGAAAAATTTTCTTTGTTATTTTGGAAAAGAATTCCTCTTTGATTTGGAAAAATTCCCTTTATTTTTGGAAAATTTTGCTTCTTTATTTTGGAAAAATTTCCTTCTGTATGTTGTAAAAATTCTCTTCTTTATTTTTAGAAAGTTTTGCTTCTTTATTTTGGAAAAATTTCCTTCTTTATTTTGTAAAAATTCCCTTCTTTATTGTGGAAAATTTTCCTTCTTTGTTTTTTGAAAATTTTCCTTCTTTATTTTGGAAAATTTTCCTTCTTTATTTTGGAAAGTTTTCCGTCTCTGGTTTGGAAAATTTTCTTTACTTATTTTGGAAAATTTACCTTCTTTATTTTGGAATATTTTTCTATCTTTTTTTTTATTTATCTTATTTATTTTGTAAAATTTGCCTTCTTCTTTTTGGAAAATTCCATCTTTATTTTGGAAAATTTACCTTCGGTATTTTGGAAAATCTCCCATCTTTATTTTGGAAATTCTCCCTTCTTTATTTTTACACTTCTGTATCACTTCTTTCTTCGTAAAGGAAGTTTTTGCTCTCACCTTTTCCACTCAGGAGCTTCTCTCCCCTCATTAATTTTCTTCGTTAATGACTAATTATTTACTGCTGTCGGCATCTCCCCTCTCTGTGTTCGCTTTCCGTTCATTTCACTACTGTGTAATTGACTCATTTCCCTTCATTTGAGTCGTTTTTAGTGTCTCGTTTCCCTTCATTTCACTGTTACGTTTAATTTCATGTCCCATTTCCTTTCATTTGACTGTTACGCTGTGTCTCATTTTCTTTCGTTTGACTGTCATTCACTGTCATTTCCTTTCCTTTTACGCTCATTGAATATTCATATCCGGTCATGTTACTGTTACGTAATATTTTATAGTTCTCATTTCTAATAATTTCTTACAATTCTGATTTCAATTAGTTTCACTGCTGTTTGTGTTTCTTTAAACTCATATCACATCTCATTTCCTTTTATCGTTACTCGCTGCTTTATCATTTCCTTTCATATCATCGCTTTCGGTTGTCTCTGTTCCGTACGTTGCATTGTCTAACGTTGTATTCATTTCCCTGACATCTGATATTACAGTGACTCATTTTAATGCTGTCGGATCAGTCATTACCTCCATTTCACATGTAGCGGATGCATTTCTCTGCCCTTTTGATCGCTGCTTCATGCTTTTCTTCCGTCATTTCTTTTCTTCCGTCATTTCACTGCCGTCCAAGCCTCAGTCCCGTAATTTCACAGCTGTCTCATGTCTCATTTCGCTGGGATCTGTGGTGTCAGACGGTATTTTCACTCATGTCTCTTTACGTCGGGTTTCTTGTTTCTTTTAGTTTCTTCTCTATCGACGGCTCATTTTCGTTTCCTTTTAAATATTTCTTTATTCTTTGATTTTTTTTATTACACTACTATCCTTGTTCTTTAAAAGCCGTTTTATGCCTTACATCCTTTCATTTCACTGTATGTCAACGCCCAAGCCACGTCTAATGTCTTGTTTATGTTCACGACGCTACTGTTTAGAGCACCATTCACTGGATGCCTAATTATTAACGTAATCTCACGGAAGAAACGACAAAACTTGGGAAAATGACACAGGAGAAAAAAGTAAAAAAAAAAAAATTTACCTCGCATAAAAATTTTTTTTTGAACTACCTCGCATAAAAAAAATGAAATGATTACCTCGCATTAAAGCCTCCGAAAGGGCCGCCCTGCTAAAACGGAATTATAATTCTTAAAGTTCACTCAAACTTTATATCTTTGGGAAATTAGATATCCATCAGCATCCTCAATCCCCCTAATCAAGAGAATCAAAGTTTTAATTATTTTCGTCATAATCGTTGTCACCTTTATTAGCTCTTCTGATAATAATAATAATAATAATAATAATAATAATAATATAATTATAATAATAATAATAATAATAATATGGACCTTTCATCTTTGAATATATTTTTAAAACGAAAGCATAGCAGATTTTATTGTTATTATTGTTATAACAATTTATTAATAATTATTAGAAGTCAAGAAAAAATGGCCAAAAGATAGGTGACGTCAGACTTGAATTTGGTGAAATTTCTTACATTAAATGACTGAAAGTACGAGTGGGCACACTTTAAACCTTGAGAGAGAGAGAGAGAGAGAGAGAGAGAGAGAGAGAGAGAGAGAGAGAGAGAGAGAGAGAGAGAGAGATTTTCTTGTGTTTTATTTACCTACAGTATAATTTCTTGCCGAGGGTTTTAATCACTATTTTTAAATGGGACTTTAGTAATATTCCTTCAATGTCATCAATTAGAGTATGAGGATACTGCTCTCTCTCTCTCTCTCTCTCTCCTCTCTCTCTCTCTCTCTCTCTCTCTCTCTCGTAGTTTGTAAAGTTTATCCTTTAAATTATTGACAAACATGAAGTGATGTTTAGTGTTATCACTTTTCATAACATTATTACGATGAAAAATATATATCAAGCATACATATGCACATATGTTTGCTTACATGTGTGGGAAAAGGTCATAATTCTCATCATTCGTTGTTCCTCTTTTGTATAAAGTTATGAATCTGATAACCTGGTTAAAAAAAGTACTGGAATTATATAATGAAAAATATATACCAAACATACATATGCACACATGTTTACTTACATGTGTGGGGAAAGGTCATAATTCTCATCATTCGTTTTTTCTCCTTTGTATCAAGTTATGAATCTGATAACCTGGTTAAAAAAAAAAATACTGGAATTATATAATCCTTGGAGAACTTCCTATTGAGCGTTGGAGTTACATTATGAAAATTAGTCTGATTAGTAGGAGGGAGTAATGAAGGGTAGAGAAGGGAAGACGCCCTTCGACGCATCGCACCTCAGTGAAGAGGGGACAAAGGTCATGATTGTTAAATGAAGGGATAATGTTTTGCTTTCCTTGTCAGGTTGTAGAGGGTACGGAGAGAGGAGCAAAGAGCATGCAAAAGTGAAATAAGCATGAAAGTGTTTATCGCCCCGTAGGGGGTTAGTGCCGTCAGTGCACCTCATACGGTACACTGTAGGAGTCACTTAAGGTTCTTTGCAGCGTGCCTTCGGCCCCTAGCTGCAACCCCTTTCATTCCTTTTACTGTACCTCCTTTCATATTCTCTTTCTTCCATCTTACTTTCCAGCCTCTCCTAACAACTGATTCATAGTTCAACTACGAGGTTTTCCTCCTGTTACACCTGTCCAACCTTTTACCGTCAATTTCCGTTTCAGTGCTGAATGACCTTATAGGTCCCAGAGCTTGGCCTTTGGCCGAAAGTCTGTATTCAACATAAAGTGTTTATAGAGTTCTGTTTAATTTATTATACCCGATCCTGATATTAATCCCTCTTATTATTGTTCAGTTAGATTATTGTACGTCATATATAAGATATTTCGTAATACCGACCATCCTTTCAGTTCAGATTTTTTCCCAGACTATACTTTTCTACCACGTAGGACTAGATATCAAGTTAATTCCAAGGTAGCTTTTTTCTGTGAAGTTCAGTACCACACAGTTTTCTAAGAGCATATTCCTCTTGCCATCAAATTGTGGAATAATCTTCGTTATCTTGTAGTTAAATTTTTGGAGTTTCAGAAATTGAGATTTGGTACTAATGCTTCTTTGTTGAGCAGGCTGACTTGAGTGTTGCTTCGTCTATTTGTCCTATTTATTTTACTTTGTTATTTATGTTATTCGTTGTTTTGTATCTAACTTGTTTTTGTTTGTTATTTCTTCTACATACGTTATTCTTTACCTCTCAATTTCTTCTTTTGTACTAGGCTGGTTTCCTTACTGGGCCCTTGGGCTTGCAGCATTCGGCTTTTCGAAATATGGTTGCAGCTTGGCTTGTAAACTTAACAATGCTAATAATGTCTTGTAAACTTAGACTGACATGCTGTTCAGCTTCCATTCCTGTTACGTAAATATATATTTATTCTTTTGCTTGTTACTTATATGGTTATTTTTTATTATTGTTTTTATGAATCCGTCTTTTACTGATGAAGGTTATTTTCTGTTATCTTCACAAGTGGGCACTCTATTTCGTGGAATGTTGTGTCATAACAGTTCATCATGAAATAACAAATAGTAATAAAAATAATAGTTACGAAAATGTACGTCTCGTGTAGTTGATAATATCTGTCTGAGAACAAATGCAAAGAAAGTGTTGGCTAACACGCAGAAAACGTAAGAAAGCGGTATTAAAAAGTTAAAGAAATAAAGAACCAGGTAGCAATTACTGTTCTTGAAAGGTAAGCACCAAATTTTATGTAAAAGTCTACGTTCAGACATGTTATATGAAATACATATACGAGGAAACGGAATTCGGGGAAAAAGCTGGACTGAATTGAGCCTATTTAACTTTAAATTGGAATTAATCATGCAAAGAATTGGTCTGAAAGTCTGGTCTTCTAATATTTCGTGCGATGCAGCTTGGGGTGGTGACGTCAGTCGAAACATGAAAATCGCAGCGGCGTTATTTGCAAATATACTAAATAAAACACGCATTCTTTCCTTCCAGTTACAATCTTCTATAATAATAAAATCCGAGTGGGTCTTTCTTGTTTGTCCGCCCCGGGTGGGGGCGCTGTAGGTAGGGGATCGGGATGGTAGGGGGGACATGACACATCCGCCCTCCTCCTGCAAACCTGTTTTTCCGCCCCGGCTGGGGTTGGTGTACTGTAGGTAGGGGATTGGGATGGTAGGGGGGACATGACACATCCACCCTCCTCCTGCAAACCTGTTTGTCCGCCCCGGGTGGGGTTGGTGTACTGTAGGTAGGGGATCGGGAGGGTAGGGGAGACATGGCACATCCACCCTCCTCCTGCAAACCCGTTTGTCCGCCCTGTGTGGGGCGGGCTAGGGAGGGGATCGAGAGGGTAGGGGAGACATGACTGGCAGCGCCGTGTGCCATCAAGCTCGTTGAATAATAATAAGTCAAGAAAACGGCTTACACGAAGGTATGCGGTTAAGGGTATATGAATTCAAGTAAGGTTATTTAAAGCTTTAGAATCCATTAGTTCAACAGGAATTCCTTTATGTGCAGCAAAACAATCAAGTTCTATAAAGCTTTAAACGTTAACCAGCCTAGGCATGAAAGGTAGGAGTACTGATAGATATGGTAGTTAAAAGAGATCTGTAGAATATTGCAGATTGTATCAAATATTTTTAAAATTCCAATTCCTAAAGGATGAAATTAAGTCACATATTACAGTCATGAAATCATTGTAAAAACACAAATAAAATCAGAACTATCAAGGATATTGTTTAGACTATGATGGGTAGCCAGTATGTTTCCCCAAGTACCCGAGGGACGTTATTTTTAACATTTTAAAATGGTGTATAACACCGGTAAGTAGCGATTCAGGAAATTAGTCAAAATTTGATTTGCAGTACATAGAGTCTTCCTGATTTTCGTGTACTTCGGAGACTGAAGATAAAACCTAGTCAAGACCTGTGGATCTTGATCCGTGTAGACTGCTTTAATCCAGTTGTTCTTAAACATTTTTAACTTGAGCCCCCCTCTGCATTATGTATAGATCCCACGCCCCCCTACTCCTGAAAATTTTGCCAACTATAAACTATATTTTGAATTTTTGGCATGTTTTGAGATGTTAATTAGAAAACATATGGAAGCAATTTTAATATTTATGGCAATTTTGCAATTAACATCACAAATTAAAACAATAATAGGCACCATCTGGCAACTCTGCTTGCGCCTCCCCCCCCCCAGCCTTGGAAGCTTCTAGTGTCCCCCAGGTTTAAGAATCACTGCTTTAATCGGTCTTATATCGGACTGCACGTTAAACTCAGGACTCCCTGTTTCCCCAGGTAAAATCTTGTGATAGCGTGTAATACGATTTTATTTTTTATTACATAAGCAAAAAACCATTATAGCTCATTATACTACAATGCCCGAGGAAGCTTAGCTAATATCCTTGTTAACTGGAGGATAATTTAGTTTTCTGACTAATCGGATACCTAAAAAAACAATTTTGCCAACTTGAAAAAAATTTGACAGTAGATATTTTCAGTTGATGGGGATAAACTGGATTGCAATCAGTTGACTGATTGAGGTAACGAACTAATTAATCGAGAGTTTAAAGAGCAAATGTTGAATTAATAGAGTGTTTAAATTAATAGACTGTTTAGCGAGTCTTTGGTGGAACGAATCCACTGTTTATAAAGGCAAAGGTTGAAGTACCCGACACTTTAATGGTTTAGTGGTTGACTGTTTATGCGGGAAGGTTGAATTAATCAACTGTTTATTGTGGCATGGGTTAAATTAATCAGCTGTTTATTATATGAAAGGCTTAATTAACACTAATGGAAAATCAGTTAATTTTATTGACAGCCAAATAATGGTTTTGAATTAGCGGCTTGTGGTTGACATTTTCCTTTTGGATTTTGAGAGATTTACTCTTTTTACTAACATATTATTATTATTAATATTATTATTATTATTATTATTATTATTATTATTATTATTATTATTATTATTATTATTATAAATTTTTGATGTTTTTGTCATTTTATAGTTAGTTTTTGAACGGTATTAACAATTGTCGTAAATTTTCAGAATTAATTTTTATGCATTTTATTTTTGAGCCACGTGAAAGTACCAGTTTCACTTAATCTGTCCAGCACTTGCTAGGTTTTCCACATGGTCAAACCGTCTCGGAATACCATTGTCCATCCCTTCACCTATACTAGCCTATGTACCATATTTCTCATCCTTTCAATCCTTCATACGCCGCATTTACTACGCATCCAGAGTTCCAAAGTTTTTCCATCCATTCTCTGTTAGCATTTCAATGTCACTCATATAAAGGAGTTGGCTCAACAGTTCTCTCATGCATTCCCACACACTCACCCAAACGCACGCAAATAATTCTACACAGAAAATAACAAAACTTGTTTTTCTGTCTTTCTTTTTCCATCCTGTCAATTTAGAATTAGACGGCTCAGCAATTCTGAATCCCCCATCATACAGAGAGAATAAATGTAAAGAAACAATTGATTCCGCTCCTTTTGCAGCCTGCGAACCTCTCCGCTTCCCAAAAAAAAAAAAAAAAATTACATTAGGTCCGGCTTCTTTTGGTAGAACGGACGAAATCTCTTAAAGTCGTGACACGATTACCAGCAGAAGGAGAGGAGAGACATCAAACAAGAGAGAATAACCGCTCTGTGCATCCATGCGATTCGGAACTAAAGACCAGGAGCGGGGAAAGGGGGCCCGAGAGAGAGAGAGAGAGAGAGAGAGAGAGAGAGAGAGAGAGAGAGAGAGAGAGAGAGGAAAGTGGTTTTAAGGGGGAGGAGTTTGAGGGAAGAGGATTGTCGTTCAGAGTTCATGTTTACTATTGCTATACTACTACTATTACTATTACATCTACTACTGGAATATCGTTAGGAGCTCAAACGTGAAGTAAAGACGAACACTGGAGTACTGTCAGTATTTTTCATATACATCCCTTTACTGGAGGATCCTTACTGACTATTTTTTTTTTTGTCTAGTTGTACTAATATTTCTGCTGGTGCTTTTCATAATCATTTATCACTGTTTATACCACCATACATATAGTTTTTTTTTTTTTTTCGTCTAATTGTACTATTTCTACTGGTGCTTTTCACAATCATTTATCACTGTTCATACCACCAGACATATAGTTTTTTTTTTTTTTTGTCTAGTTGTACCAGTATTTCTGCTGGTGCTTTTCACAATCATTTATCACTGTTTATACCACCAGACATACACTCCCCTCATCCCCTTAAAAAAAAACGCATTATTAGATGAGTGATGATGGTTAAATTGTACGTGGGTAGTTTAGTTTTATGTTGTGAAAAGTGAGCCTGTAAATTTCGATACAAGCCAGAGAACATTGTAAAGACTTTTCGTCGATTGTTTAATGCTTTGAACAGATGCATAATATGACTATTATATGGTATTTATGTAGGTCCTATTGAAATTTTAAGGTGCGTGATTATATAGTATTTATGTGGGGCCTATTTAAATTTTATGGTGCGTGTTTTTGTGATATGGTACACTACGCTTGGATATGAGTGTTTTTGTTTGTGAGTTAGTACCTCGTGACGTTACACTTCGTGAGTTATACATACTAACATTGATAATGGCTGGCAGATACAGATATGCAGACATATCTATGAACAAATATACAATAGCGTTATGGAAAGAAACTTGAAGCCGGAAATAGGGCTGCATGTCACTCAGAAGATGGTTTTTAGATTCGCTCGAAGAAGTATTAGTACTTTGTTGGTCAAATGGTTCTGTTTACCTCGCACTAAGAAAATTGTGTTCTGTATAAATAGTAAATAAGCCCTGAAAAGGTTCGCGTCTAATAACAAGGTCAAAAAGGGCAAAAAAAAACATATAAATATTTTTTTTTTCTATTTTTAGTTTGAATTTGGCCGACATGTTTTCATTCCTCGTTTTTATATATATATGTTTTTTGTTTGTATTAGAAACAGTTTACTGTTTAAGACACGCGATTTTGTTGGTAATGATTTACTGTCGACATTTCATCAGTAACGTTCTCCGGCCCTTCCACCCGCTGATCATTTAATGTCATACAGGAAATTGAAGGAAAATTTCCTGCAAGAAATGCAAATTTGTAAGCAAATAAAGTCTCAAATTTCGCCCAAATTTCCTCATCTGACTTCATTTCGAAAACTGTCCCTTCTTTTTCATTGCTGAGCCGCCCTGTATTATTTAAATGAGAGAGAGAGAGAGAGAGAGAGAGAGAGAGAGAGAGAGATTCATGGACGAAAAGAGAGGCCATTTGCCCAGTCGTCCTCCTTCCCCTTCCCCTTTCCCTCCACCTATCTCTTACCCCCTCCCCTTCCACTCCTCTCCGTCTCTTCTTCCTTGTAAGCCAATGGACCTATTCTTATCTCCTCGGCCCTGTCCCTTTCTTAATATCCTCTCTCTCTCTCTCTCTCTCTCTCTCTCTCTCTCTCTCTCTCTCTCTCTCTCTCTCTCTCGATGGAACGGTGAAAGTCAGGCGAAAGTATAGGTTTAATTTTCATAAATGAAAAAAGAATTATTATGTGGATTAGTTGAGATTCGAATATGATAAAGGAAACAGATCATATTAATAACTAGATAATAGCAGACTGAATTCATTGTAGGGAGAGAAATTAGACATTAATTTATAATATAACCAGGGGATATGTGGCAAAAGACGGCATCCCCTTCTCCTCACCGGTCCATATGGCCCAAATTTCATGCATTCATTCACAAGATACTTTTTAACAGCAGTTGAGTTCACGTGCCGAGGACATGCGAACTTAGAATAGCCATGCAAGAACCGGAGACTGACAGTAAAATTTACATGGCAGAAGGAACTCTTGGAAACTTGAATCCATTTAGTTGGCAGGTATTGAATGAAGAAGGTTAATTGAAAGAAATTCAAAGGTGTCTGGAGGTTAAATCAAGGTTAATTGAAGGGTCAAATTAAAAGCAGATTGGTATATTCAGATGGATTGGGCCATGAAATGAGTAGACGAGAAATGGAATTTTTAAAAATTTATTTTGTTTTTGGATGAAAGGAATGACGAGAGAATTTAGATATATAGGTAATCATCAGTTTTTGGAAGAAGCAGCTTGGTTTTCAAGGAGTAAGTTAAAGCAGCATAGCAGTCATGGTTTTTGTGTGAAAGAAGCTGTCTTATTGCAAGTCCAATCTTTAATGCAAGAAGCAGAGCTATTGTTATATTTAGATTAATGTGAATTCATTTCGTTCTATTACCGATTTGAAATTGCTCACATGACTCGATAAATATTGGTAAAAAATTAATAGTTTAATTTGCCAGCGTTCATTCGGGAGCGCTGTTTACTCAGAATGTTAATTAATAATCTATAGCCTCCGGAAACCATTTCGCAAACTTCACGATTTGGATTTCAGGTGTTTAAAGAGAGACGAGCGATATCCTCAGAGGATTTGCTTTGCTTTTCAGAGTTTTTTCGTATCTTTACCTGCTCCGTAATTAAGTCGCTGCTTCTCATATTTTTCTTTTATTAGTTTTTTCGTAATCCCTGTTGCTGAGTTTGAGCTGGTCAAGGGAGCCTGCTGCGTTTCACGCCCCTTCTCTTCGTTTTCTTTTTAATTTCCTTCCATTTGGCTTGCACAAAATATCTTTGTATCTTCGCTTTCCCATTGCCCTTACTTTCAGGACCCCCTTCCCCTTCCTCTTCCCCCCCAGGAGTGGTTTATGTGCAGGGGTCAATCTCCTTCTTTCCCCCCCATCAACTCAAAACCCAGCTGATCTTATGCTCTCATAACTTTGGATCGATGTCCTAATGCTTCCAAAGAGGCCTCTCCTCCTCCTCCTCCTCCTCCTCCTCCTCCTCCTCCTCCCTCCTCCTACTGTGTCCTCCTCCTCTTCCAGACTGTGTCTTTTAGAGAGAGAGAGAGAGAGAGAGAGAGAGAGAGAGAGAGAGCGTAACTCCATTTTGCAAGTAGTAATGGCAAATGACTGAGAAAAGTCTGTGTTTGTGTGTGTGTGTGTGTGTCTTGCTCCTGAAGAGGCTCCCCTGGAAAGGGCATATTCTGGAATCTGGAAGTTCCTGATGCTCCAGCTACGAGGGACAGAGCTAGTTGATGGATATACGCGTTTCTGGGAAGCATTCTCAAGTGACTGAAGGATGAAAGGAGGATGATTGAAGGGAAGAAAAGAGGCAAAAGGATGGCCAAGGAGAGAGAGAACCAGTCGATGACGAGACGGCGTAATCGTCTTGGGTTTAAAGATCTCCATCTTTGTATTTAGGGTGATGTTGATGTTTGACTTTTCATTTGTTTATTTCCATCCGTTGTTGTTGTTGTTTTTGACGTTGTATGTTTATTTTCGTATTTTCTTTGAACATAAATTGTTGTCAGGTTTATTTCCGCATTTTGATTATTTTTTGCTCACATATATTCTTTCTTTCCAGTGATGAAATCTGACTGTTTGTTTTTATTTTTAGTCTTATAATACTTTTCAAGTACGGAGGCTGAATTTGAATTAATTTTCTACGGAAAGGGTATCTGTTCACATATTAGCGAAGGAAGCAAATATTACTTAACGTGGAAAATTACCTTTTTTTCACCATTCTGTTTGCACTGTCTCACGCGTGCACATATTTTACTGGCTAGTTGAGGTGCAAGAGCTCTTCTTAAATGGAAATAACAATGGGAACGAAACCCTTCAGAGCAGTGAACTTTTGTATTAGGTAGTTTTATATATATATATATATATATATATATATATATATATATATATATATATATATATATATATATATATATATTTATTTATTTATTTATTTATATATTCTTGGTTATTAAAATAATTTCAAGTCTTTTTCCAAATTTCAAGTACCAGTACCGAACAGCAGTTCATTATGTGAAATTTCGAAAATCTGAAAGAATAAGCCCTACTCCATCATTCACTATAGAATGTGCTTTGGGGTTAAAAACTTGAAATGTATATTAGAGAGTATTAAAGTTTATTTAGTATATTTGGCTTCACTATTTTCATTTGCGTCGGTAGGTATTTTTCCAACAGCCAATACCAAGATGTAAAAAGATATCCGCTCTTCTTCGGTCGTAGATGTGACCTATTTTCAGCCCCCGGGAGAACTGCGTTTGTTTGTTTTGTGAAAAAGAAGTTCCTACTTGGGAAGAATGGCCGACGTTGCCGAAATCCCAGGTGGCTAAAAGGCAAATCTGGTCTCGCGTTTGAGTGAAAGGTAACGAATGATCCGCCTCACGTGGAACAGAACCCATACGGAGTTTGAACAATGGTCTCTTTTCCTGTGGGGACGAATTGCTCAATCATTGAAGCTTCTTTTCCTCTGGGCTTGTATTTTTTGCCCCCTGTCTCCCAGCCTCACCTACCCCCCACCTGGGGTTGTATGTTTTTTTCTTATCCCACTCCCGACACCCCCTCCCCACTCTATCATACTGGTGGAAAAGCACGCTGATATACCCTCGGAGGAAAGTCCACAAGATTTTTATTCTTTTCCCGTGGAAAATGAAGATCCAACCCTACCAGACTTTCCAGCCCCATCCCCCCCCCAAACGCGGGCCACCAGAGTTGGATAAATTATAATGATGGTGATAAACGCGGAGGAAAGATTTGCATGATAAGAAAAAAAAAATAATATGCGTCAGCTTCTTAAAATCTCTGCTGCTGCTGCTGCTTTTGTCCTCTTCCACAATGCCACGGAGGCATCACCTCTCTCTCTCTCTCTCTCTCTCTCTCTCTCTCTCTCTTGCTCTTGGCGCGCGTGCGTGCTAGCCCTTCCTGAGGCCGGACTCTCTCTCTCTCTCGTGTTAATTTAACAGTTAGGGTACTTCATACATTTACAGTATTTACGAGTGCATTTTCATTTAATTAACCAATGTAGTGTATTCATGTAAATAATCAATTTGCACTGGGAGTGCAAGGAAAGGATTAAGAATGCCATTATTATTATTATTATTATTATTATTATTATTATTATTATTATTATTATTATTATTATTATTATTATTATATTTTACCTGCGTCACGAAACTGCTGTCTCGTCGTCCGGGATTTCTACGAAAGAAAATGGATTTTCCTCTTTCCTGGAATTTCACACTAGCTTCTCAACGCAATCTCCAGGATAATATAGAATGACTGCGAACCTCGCACACAAAATTGTTAATGCATGAAATTAATATTCGACAATAAATGCTTAAGAGAAAGTTTGTGTCATGATATATGCATTCCCTTGGTGTAAAGAGAATATTTATTTGGTATTTTGTGTAAGTATATACAGTATATATATATACAATATATATATATATATATATATATATATATATATATATATATATAAATTTATGTATGCGTGTTTGTTTGTTCGTGTGTGTGGTTTGCATATCAAGCGACCTCGTTATAGACAAAGAGACGTAAAGAACTACCTCGTATACATGAAAACAATTAGATTTTGGACGTAAATATTGGTCTAGAAGTTCATAAGTATTCATGAATAATTATACAGAATGGTACACTATGAACCTCATATCTGTGCATAATTCTACCGATGGAACATGCAAGGCCTCATACATATACCCATTTTTTGGTAATTTTAATCTAAATCCCGGGAACATCGTTTACCAGTGATTACATGTAGATGCTTTCTTAAAAATTCTCGTATGGTTTTGGATCTGTTTTTTTTTTTTCTCTCAAAAAAGTTTTATGCTGAAAATTCATCTTCGATCAGTTAAACACATTTATATTTGTTTTACTGGAATTATGCTTCTGGGTATTTAGGAGAGGCCAATTCTGGTTGTGTATTTTATTACTGTACATTGAGACGAGCAAACCGGTGTCCTGATCTAGCCTAAGCTTGAAGGGGCGGTGGGGAAAAAAATTGTTAATATAGGGAAAAACTTTGATGCAAAGCCGATATAATTAATCTAGCGAGTATCATCGATTCAGGGGAGAAATGCCATCAACTTTCGTAATGGAGGAAAAACAGTATTCTCAATCTTTAAAGAACACAGACCCTGATAATTCAGGAAATAGTCACAAAGGCCACAAACAGGATACCCATTGTATGCGCACATGCTGAAGTTGTCTTGTTTTTTTTTTTTGCCTGTAGAAAAACGTTTAGAGCTTTGTTGGTAGGTTTTTATACATAGTGCTTTTAAGAGAGAGAGAGAGAGAGAGAGAGAGAGAGAGAGAGAGAGAGAGAGAGAGAGAGAGAAAAGATGGTAAGCTGTCTTCGGTGTTTTTAAAAGCTCTGGATACTAGGGCTTGTTCCAGTCAGAACGAGGCCACCGAGATTGATCTAATTTCCGTGGCCGCGGTCAGAGACTAATGGCGCTGATATACATCTTTATTCATTGGGGTGTGAGAAATTATTACAGTTTCAGAATAACAGTGATTTGAAAAGATTTAGTATACTCAACCCCCAAGAGAAATGATATAAGACGGAACTGGATTTCGTTACTATCAGTCTGAATAGAAGAATTAGATGGGAGTAGATTGTAAAATCGGGAGAAATTGTTTAAAAGGCACTGAAGCGAACTGACCAGTGAGTACTCTGATAGGTATACCTTAAGTTTCAGGGGTCTAGACGAGTAAAAAGGCAAGAATAATTTATCATATAACGAGTAACAATAACAAATGAAATATATTTTCATTTATATGATTAGTGCCAATTAACAGAGAATAACAGTAAAAAAAAAGTGTAATTAGTAGCGGTTAGATACGTAGATAACGGGAAGTGAATACTGAAAGGAGAATGAACCCACAAGAATGGAGTTCAAGCCCCGTGCTGGTTCATAGGCTATGGAACAGACCAAAGTCCTTGTACGTTAGTTATACGATTACGTCTGCATCAGGCGACTGGAGGAACTGAGAAGCCATAAGTAGCAGAGCAAATATTCGAGTCAGTTAAATAGAACGTAATTTAAGAACAAAAATGAGGGTTTTCTGTTTAGGGAAAAAGAGGAAAATGTAATAAGGACGCAAAGTCCAAACGTGACCCCATGGAGTGTAATCGCCACAAAACGCCCGGGTGCTGAAGGCAGCAAGAATATGAAACATCCAATTTCCTATTTTACGTCTTCAAGTTTTACTGAGTCACTTTAATAGCGCCAAGATTATAGATTATTGAACTGAATCCATACATGGATAAATCTTTGGCGCATTCTTGAATTTATGTTATGCTAGACGTTAGTCACGGGACAGCAGCATTCGAGGTGTCCCGTGAATCAATAACGCAGACAGGTGACGGCGAGTTCTCGAGCGTTCTGTGTATGGCGAAATTTCGTCATTTATCTTTTTACAAGAGAAAGCCGGCGGGCCGGACGGGCCGCGTAATGTCAATATTTAGCGAAGTCTAGAAGAAAAGAGGCGAGGGGCGAAAGACCTAACTTGAAATAAGGAAGATGATAGAACTAGTGAATGATGTCACAATTAGTTTACGTTGATTTTTCGTCTACTGTTTCTCACGTTGTGAGTCATATTGGTCAACTCGGATCCCAGGGTGTTTTTACAAATAAAATTCTCTCTCTCTCTCTCTCTCTCTCTCTCTCTCTCTCTCTCTCTCTCTCTCTCTCTCTCTGGCAGTAGTAAAGAAAAGAACACCTGACGTTTGTCGCTGCACTTTGCAGAAAAATTGCATATTGTTTAACGTTGTTGGGTTGCGGACTCCGGTCTGGTTCTTAAACTCCACCTCCCCCCTCCCTCCCCCCCACCTTCCCCCTCCAGGTATTCCCCTTCCCCTGTATTCCCCTCCCCCTTAGCAGCTTTCGGCCGGTTAGGGATAAGGGGGGAGGCAGAGGGGTTTAGTGCAACCCTGAATCAATACGGAATTGTGTTATTCCTGTTATAGTGTTCAACTGAGGATGGTGTGTTTTTTGTGTGTATACCGAGTCTTACATGTTGCTGAACGAATACTTAATTCTTTTCCCTTCCTTAGCCTCTGCTTTTATATCTTAGCGAGTTTTCTTTGATTTTTTTTTAATGACCAATTATTCGTCTTTCACTCATCTTCATACTACTTTTAAGCAATTCCTCTTTTTATGAGATTACATATTTGTTCCTCTCTCTCTCTCTCTCTCTCTCTCTCTCTCTCTCTCTCTCTCTCTCTCTCTCTCTCTCCGTGGCAAAGACTTTAAGCAAAGGGGGAGATTTTTTCTTCTTTTTTTTTGTATAAGAGACGCGGCCCTCCTTTGTACTATTGATTGTTGAGGAGAAAACCGCAATTTTGTCTGGGTAATTTTAACTGATGTAAAATCCCGTGCAAATTTGCAAGGAAAAATGATGGAGTCTTTGCGCTAGTCTTTGTGTGTGTGTATGTATGTATGTATATACATACACATATGTATATATAGGTATACATATATGTACAGTATATTTATACACACATACACACACACAAGTGAACCTGAGACACTCCTCGCCGACGAGGTGGCATTGGTCTAATATGGTACATTGTGTACCTGGTAGTTAGTTGACTGTGCTAAACTGTAATTAAGGGGGAAGAAGGGTATGAAGCTAGTAATTTCGTACTAAAATACTTTCTTAAATGTCTGGTGCTACCAACCGTCTGAGCTGTAATGTAAGTTTTAATACTTTGACGTACAGTAGGCTATATATAATATATGTGTATCATATATATATATATATATATATATATATATATATATATATATATATATATATATATATATATATATATATAAATAGTTTTTCGTCATAAGATCGAGTTACTGATACAATTTACATTTGTTCTTGTTGCCCACCTGTCAATTTCATTTTTAGGAAATTTGGTTAGCTCTCTCTCTCTCTCTCTCTCTCATGCTTTGCGATTCATAGAGTATGCACATTTTCAATGCTAATTCATAACATATGAGTTCGTGTTTTTTTTTTTTTTTTCGTTGTCTCTTTAAAGGTTAAATAGTAATATTTTTCAGACATCTTTACTATGACGGAACAAACGTTCGGCTAATCCGATGGTCGTACGATCAGTTAAGTCACACTGGGCAGTCGTAGCACATAGTGGAGTGATCTTCAAGAATCACAATACACCGTCGGAGGAGAGGAAAAAAAAGTTCACGATATATAGGAGGGGTGACACGGGAAAGGGCCCGACAGAAGACACAACAGGACGTCCCACGCAAACGCCTTTGCAGCTCCCGAGAGTACAGATCGGATCCGTATATCTCAGCAACGAGGAAATTGTCGTCAAAGAATGGAGTGGTTGTCGCGGTTTTTTAGGGCTGAGCCGCTCCCTCGTTGGCGGAATTCCTCTCACTTCTTGGAATACGTCTGAGAATGGGAATGGTCCTCGTAGTTGGGAGTAGTGCCGTCAGTGCACCGCACGGGGTGCACTGTAGGCATTACTAAAAGTTTTTTTTTTTTACAGCGTCCCTTCGGCCCCTAGCTGCAACCCCTTTCATTCCTTTTACCGGACCTCCATTCATGTTATCTTTCTTCCATCTCGCTGTCCACCCTCTCTTAACAAATTTTTCATAGTGCAACTGCTTTGAGGTTTTCCTCCTGGTACACCTTTCAGACCTACCTCCTCTCAGTTTCCTTTCCAGCTCTGAATGACCTCATAGGTCCCAGTGCTTGGCCTTTGGCCTAAACTCTGTATTCATTTCAACTCATTTCAAAGTCAAAGAATGGTGGTGGTGGGGAGAAAATGACCTTCGTCTGCTAGTATGTTTAAGGAAAAGTTAAATAAAACGTTTGTTTTCGGTCGTATCGATTTCCAGGCCTCTTCGAGTGGAATCGATGGAACGTTTGCTTTCGGGTCGCATCGATCCGGATCAAGTAGAATAATGTGGATGTCTTTTTTTCTTTTATCGATTTGAAGGTCTCCAGTGGAGTAAAAATAAGCGAAACGTTTGTTTTGGTTCGTATCGATCTGGTGGTCTCCTCGAGTCAATTCAAGATAAAAATAAAACTTCGTTCTGGTAATTTTATTCGTCTCCATTTTCATCCTTAAAGGTGATGAGATTACTGCTGGAACCTCCCATACAGGAAAAACAAAAACACTTTACAGTATTTATATTTTTTATAAGGATCCTCAGAGTTCTTTATCACGTTTTTCGCTGTTAGTTTTTTCTTCCTTGGAGTTATGAGTGATCAGTTCGTTGAATTAAATATGGCTGGTTCATTGAAATCAGTGAGATTTTTACCGTATTTTAGTTGAGGTTTCTTTTTATTCTCATTTACTTTGTGTTTGTTAGTTTATGACCTGATGGTTCCATGTGCTTATTTAATTTTATTTATTTCATTTTCATTATTTACTTTTATTAATTTTTCTTCATTTGTTTATCACTGTAATATATATAAACAAATTTAAGTAATTTCCATAATTTCCATGATCTTTACATCTCTCATACATTCCTACATTTTAATAACTTTATCATCCTTCGTCTTTCATAACCCTTTTCTCCTCAAATTGTTTCCCTTCGTCAATACGCTTTGTAACATGTATTCATTATGTGAATGAAATGTCGGTTCCAACACATTCATTCAGTGTTTCGTGTTTTTTTCCTTCATTTTTTAGAGAATATACCTGTTATTTGTTATTGGAACTGGGATTTCCGATATGTATTGATGTCGCATAACTTAAACCTACCCTTTCCCTCCCCTCCCTCCTCCACCTTCCCCAATACCGATTATTTCACGTTATTAGTTGGAATATTGACAGATGGCAAGAGAGGAGGACAAAGAACTGAACAGTTAAAGATTAATTTATCAAAATGTAAGAGTATAAGACACAGAAAATAATTTTTGATAATTAGAAGATAATGAGAAGGAAAGGAATTTGAATGCATGTTATGTTTTAAAAATATGTACAATATGACACGTAGAAAAAACATGAGTTAATTGAACATCGAAAATATAAAGAGAAGGGGAGCATATAATGTACATGTCTCTTTCATTTAAAAAAAAATATGAACATTTTTTTTTTAAAGTAACTTTTTCGCTTACAAAAATAGATAAATGAAATAGAATCAGGGGTTCGTGTCAGGCCTTCATTATTCTCATGTGCATAAAGACAAAAAGATCATCCGAACATAAAACCTAATTAAAAAAAGAGAAAAAACACACATACCTTTGATTCAGCGTTAACAATGCGTTCCGAGGGAAAGAAGACAATGCCTCCCCAGAGAGAGAGAGAGAGAGAGAGAGAGAGAGAGAGAGAGAGAGAGAGAGAGAGAGAGAGAGAGAGAGAGAGAGAGATGAAAATATGAAGGGGACGCCTCTCCCCATCTCGATTTTTAGGACTATAGCATCCCATTTGTGTTTTGTGTGGTTTCTCTCTCTCTCTCTCTCTCTCTCTCTCTCTCTCTCTCTCTCTCTCTCTCTCTCTCCCCTTATTCCCTAATACATAATGAGTAGACAGCTGTTTGTATTTTTTTTTCTTGAATAATAGTTGTTTATTAGCATTTTTTCTGTTCGTTTTAGATTTTTTTTGGGGGGGTACATGCTGATTTTATCACCTTCTCTGTACTTCACCACATAATACCTCTTTCCATCTTTCCAATTTTATTTCTCCACCCTCCTGTGTTTAAAATGTGAAATTCACTGAAGATAACATCAAGTCGATAATTATTTATCTCTTTCAGCTTGAATGTAGATCTCGAATTCAAATTAGCATTTTGGGGCCAAGATTTAACTAAAATTCCACCTTTTGTCGTTGAAAGAGAAACTGGCAGTCATGTCAGCTATTTGTTCTATCTTACGTGAGAGAGAGAGAGAGAGAGAGAGAGAGAGAGAGAGAGAGAGAGAGAGAGAGAGAGAGAGAAAATAATCATTATGTATCCCTCATTTAGAGGAAGACGATTGTACGTCTATTAATTCTTTTATAGAGAGAAAGAAAAAGTTAGAAATTCATTTTAATCAAAAAACTTTCTCTGCAACGGCATTATAAATGAAACTTGAGACGTCGCTCTGTTTTTATTGAAAAATTTTTTAGTTTTCTTTAAAAAAAAAAGTCTGGTAGTGTTTTGGTCAAAGTAGGTTTTTTGAAGGGCAAATTATTCATTTATGTAAATGTGTCAAGATGTAGTGGGGATGAAGAAGAGTGTTCCTACTTAGTATTTTTTTAAGCTCAAGAGTATATTAATTTTCTACATAAGATTTTTATTTTTTTCTTTATTATGCATAATGCTTGCAAATTGGGACAAGCAAAGGAAGCCGTAAGTTTGCTGAGCAAGCTTTTATAGAATACAAAATGCTCATAGGAGGAAAAAAAAAAGAAATAGTGCTTCCTGTAAACTGAAAAATGAAGGACAGTACATTTTTATGCTCCTCGGTTTTGCGACATAAATATTTTATATTCATATTTTTTAAAGTGATTTCGCGATAGTTAATTTTTTTATTCTTCCGTGTTCCATTTTTTCATAATTCCATGTACGTACGTAGTTACTGCCTTTTTTCTTCTTTCTTCTTCTTCTTCTTCTTCTTCTTCTTCTTCTTCTTCTTCTTCTTCTTCTTCTTCTTCAGACCTTCCATACCCATCTATCAAACTTTAGTTTCATAAAGTCAGTCTCTGCAGGTGTTCTAGTTTTGGAATTTCAGTGTGCATTGTTTCCCAGCTTATGTCAGTGCGCATGCCCAAACTCCCTTTGGAATGCCGTAACTGTGACTTCAGATAACGAGAGAAATCGGGAAAACAGAACGTTGGGCCTTGAGGGTCAATTTCAATTCCAACTTGAGTTCGACGATTTGTCGTGAATTGAAGTCACTTCGCTCCTCGAAGTCAAGTCAGCTGCTTCCGTATTTCCTGCGTTGTATTGGAGTTCATGCGGCTGGTTGTGTTTTAGTAACCCCTTCTGAACGGTCTGTTGTTGTCAGGGTTAGTGGTGTGGTTTGTGGTATGGAGGAATATTTTCTTATTCAGAATGAATTAGTTGGGAGACAGAAAAGTATGAATTGTAAGTTGTATGCTAAATAACTGGATAAAGATGGAATGTTGATTGTTTGTATTTATTTATGTATGTATGAAAACAATTATATATATATATATATATATATATATATATATATATATATATATATATATATATATATATATATATATATATATATATATATATATATATATATATATATATATGATTAAAAGATGATTAGAAATATTTTTATTATTTTGCGCCATATACAAACTTTTACAAACTACGAAAAGCCAGCTTTGCATATCCACAGTAACAAAAATTCTCTTAAATAAAAAAAAATGTTCAACTTGTCAAAGTGTCCATTGCGGATATGAAATATATTACAGCTAGATTCTGTTTCAAAAAAAAAAAAAAAAAAAAAAGTAGATGAAATAAAAGTTTGTGTGTAGCCGTCATTAAGTGGGAGCTACTGGTCTTCAGTCTCGACAACTTTAAAGGTGTAATTGTCACTGTTAAAAGACTGCTTAACACTGGCGCTCCTTTTGGTTTAATAACCGAGCCACAAAATTACCGGAAAATTACCGGAAGTTGCTGTTTGTCAGCCGGAAATTGCTCCCGGCTGATCCAGATACCAACAATGGACCTAATTTTTACCCCTCAGGGCCTTTTTTTTTTTTTATGTAGTGTGTCTCCATAAAAGATTTTTTGTCACCCTTATTGTTGTCGATTGTGGTGTCAACCCAAGCGGGAATCATCGTAGGGTGATAGTTTTTTTTTTTTTGTGAATGATTTGCCGTTGGAGATAGGTATTTTTTTTTTTATTTTTTTATTGCGCGATTGTGTTTCGATGCTGCATTTTGTTTCGGAGTCAAATTCGCCTACTTTAGATACGGTTACAGATGTATGTGAATAAGCAGATGAATTGAAAAGTGATAATAATTAATTTTCTTCGTCACAACAAAAGTATATTATTTCGTGCGTTTTTGCCATTTATAGTTACCGTAGTGGATTGATGTACAACTCCATTTTTTACTGTTTTCATATTGCAGCACTAGTGACCTTGTTACTATATTAGACTGACCTCCTCTTACTACTACTTTTAATTATATATGAATAATAATATTGATAATGATAAAAAGGATTAACAATAATTTATAAGAACACACCGTAATATGTCTCACACTTCTGGAATAAAGAAATCCTTAGAGCTGCATAGATGTAAATTACCTGCTAATTCACAGGCTCAAAATTTTGCTCGTAACTTTGTAGATGCACTTTGTCAGAGATGTGAAATAATAATAATAATGATAATATTGAGTGATTGAACACACCGGTACTTGTTGGCACGTCTGTACGTAAACACCAGATATATACTTACCCTGAAGAGAATTCTCCTGTGTCGTTATGCATAGGAAAAAATATATGCCTATGAATTTGTCTTTAGGGTTTGCAATGTCCTCATATTTGAAGTAAAGGGGGATTATTAACCTTTTGGGGACTTGGTATCCTTTGATGTTTACGAGGGAAAAAGGAGCGGTCGCAGTGATCGACATTCGAGTTTACATTCCCCACGGAATGCCAGTGATATTGAAATCGCCTTATGCCGTGTGCTGGAGAGAGAGAGAGAGAGAGAGAGAGAGAGAGAGAGAGAGAGAGAGAGAGAGAGAGAGAGAGGGTGAACAGTAGGAATTTTCAAAAGTCAAGCCCAAAGTATTATGAGAGAGAGAGAGAGAGGGGGGCGGGGGGCGGGGTGAACAGTAGCAATTTTCGAAAGTCAAGCCCAAAGTATTATGAGAGAGAGAGAGAGAGAGAGAGAGAGAGAGAGAGAGAGAGAGAGAGAGAGAGAGAGAGAGAGAGAGAGACGAAAGTCAAGTCCAAGGTATTGAGAGAGAGAGTCAATTTCAAAGTATTATGAGAGAGAGAGAGAGAGAGAGAGAGAGTACAGTGCCATTGTGGTTGAAGTGAATTCGATCTAAGTTCAAAGATAGAGACAGTACTGCTTGTGTTTAAGTTCGTTCATTTTTGTTTTAGAGAAAGCAGTAGAGAAAATACTGTTGTGGTTAGAATGAATTCAATCCGGGTTTGAAGAGAGAGAGAGAGAGAGAGAGAGAGAGAGAGAGAGAGAGAGAGAGATTGTAGTGCACCGTTATAAGTGCATGAATCCAGTTTAGGTATGAAAAGAAGGAGAGAGAGTACTGTTTGATGTATAAGAATTCGGTCTAAATTTTAATAGTGACGAACTATTGCATGTGTTTGAATTGATTCTGTTATGTTTTG
>NC_089747.1:13545000-13562500 GCF_040412425.1 Macrobrachium rosenbergii
CGAGTGTTAAAATAAGTCTCCATAGATCTTGCCTTGGCGCACGTATCATGAGGCATCAAGTTCCGTGCACATAATGAGCACCCTCGCTTAATGGATTTATTCAGTGGTCGGAACTGACGTCCAAGATATGCACTGCGTAACTATACGTTACTGACCACGCCGATGAAAAACGCTTTCAGTTACCATTTTCATGAACATCCAGAAAATTGTTGGAAATCCATTACAGTGAGCGTAGGAGAAAAGAATGATCGTTCATAGCTGTGAGGCCCAGATTGAACCTTAAGTGTTTGTAAGCTGCCGAATAAATTGCCAGTTGTTACTATGAGTTAGAGTATCTTGGGTTGATTATTTATTTTCAAGGTCATTGCAGATTTATTATGTTACTTAGTTCTTGTTAGTTTAGTGTTAGTTCAGTATATATTTTTTTTAATTTTGAAGGGAAAATGTTCCCATCTTTTTAAGTCATGCAGTTTTTTTTAAGCTAGGCTGTATAATTTTATCAATGCTCAAATATGTCTTTTATCATGACGCCAGTATTTTCAGACATGTCTTAGAAATCATGCAACAGACGAAGGGGTCAGGTATCAAAACATCTCCAGGAACACAGTATTCCCGTAAAACCGGGTCGGTCGCGCACCGTAATTGGTCGTTTCCCCCCAAAAAATTTTACTTTTGTTAACCTGGCAGGGACCCCTCATATCGATATCGAAAAATACATATTCCAGTTATATTGTGACTACTATTTGAATAACGGTTCGAAAAGTTGGAGAAGTTTTGAGCAAACTCGAGGAAGGAGAGTCACGAAAACCCGGTGGAAGGGAGGGAGGAGTAGACAGGGTGTTTCTTAGGTTCGACTCTTCAGAACTATACGGAAGATATTTTAGTATCCAACTGTCCTTCTTGTCTAAAGTTGGTGATGATGAATGATAAATAAACTGGACTCGTACATAAGCAAAAATGTCTTATTAACTGGTATTGCTGTAGTGTCTTTTGTATCTGTATACAAATCAATATATATATATATATATATATATATATATATATATTATATATATATATATTATATATATATACACATTGATTTGTAAACAGATAAGTAAATACACTACAGCAATACCAGTTAATAAGACACTTTGCTTATGTATGGGTCCAGCTTTATTTATCAATCATTATGTGTGTCTGCATATATATATATATATATATATATATATATATATATATATATATATATATATATATATATATATATATATATATATATATATATATATATAAAGAATGTTCACTAACCTTAATGAACTACATTCATTCAAATACCCTATTAATTAACTCCATTTGTTTCGTAATGACAACGCTGTTTTCACCTCTCTCTCTCTCTCTCTCTCTCTCTCTCTCTCTCTCTCTCTCTCTCTCTCTCTCTCTTTACATTTTCTTGAAATGGGAAAGGGATGATGTGGTTCTTGGGAAGCGATCGGCTGCCTCCTTTAAGACATTCGGATTGCTCTCTCTCTCTCTCTCTCTCTCTCTCTCTCTCTCTCTCTCTCTCTCTCTCATATCATTTGGAGAATACTTCACTTTACTATCTTTGAACGACAAGGGAGACGAAGACCTTTCGCTTTGTTTTCCCGTTGTTTTCAGACGGCATTCATATTTTTGGGAGTTTTTTTTTTTTTTTTTTGTGAGGAAAAGTTTTAAGAGAGTTTGGAGAATAATGCTGAGGTTTGGCAGTTCGTTAATAATATTGTTGTTGTTGTTTTCATAAAAAGTTGTTTTTTTATTAATGTGAATTGTTTGTATAAAGAGTAAGGAATATTATTATTATTATTATTATTATTATTATTATTATTATTATTATTATTATTATTATTATTGGAAGAAGTTGTTTCTTGAAGAATTTAGTGGCTTTGTTGTTATTGTTATAAGTGTAGTTGTTGTCGATGTTGTTGTTGTTGTTGCAGTTAAGCCACCAATACCCTATTTCTCACCAGAGGTTTCTTTATTATCGATAGTAAAATATGTGAAATATCCCGCCTATACTAAGAAAAAAATAGGCAGCCAAACGAAGTTAATAAAATGCCGAAATTTCCTTTTATGTCCGTCTTTGTCCAAAAATGATCTCCCGCCCAAGATTTACATTGCATTTGTCATAAGATTCAACCCCCACATCCCATCCCTACCTCCTCGGTCCTACCAAATTCTCGTCTCCTCCTCCTCCCTCCTCCTCCTCCTCCTCCCTCCCCTCCCTCCTCCTCCTCCTCCTCCTCCTCCATAATCCGTTCCTTTCAATTTTGTTAAAAGGCTTAGTCTTTGCAATTCATGAATGAAACATAAGATCCTAAATGATGTCTTTGTTTTCTCTTCATTTGTGAATCTCTCTCCCTCTATCTCTCTCACTCTCTCTCTCTCGCTCTCTCTCTCTCCTTCTCTTTTCTGATGCGATCACGGCTCAGGCTTTTCTTACTGATGGGAAAGAAATTATTGTTTTTCTGGCTCTCTTACGATTCGAGTTTTGCTTTGTCGAGTCCTTTTTCAGTTTAGCATAGGAAAGGACTTTTATCTTTCTTCTTCTTTGAATATTTTTGCCGGATAACTTTTGTTGTGTTAATTTTTATGTTAACTTTTTTTAGGTTTAAATTTTACTTCTTTTTTTTTTAGGTTTCAAGGTTTGTTTGATGTCGTCCATTTAGCCTGATTATGGCCACTGTACGAATTTTGTATGGATTTCTTTGAGATTTCAGTATTGACTGAAGTGTGTTTGGCCTTCACTTTATATGGAGCTGGTCGCTTAGAAAAATTTAGTCGGGTACCAATAATAGCTTCTTAACGATAGCATACTTTACTACCGTATATCCTTTAGAAGCTGAATCTAATTACGTCAGCCAGACCCAGAGTGTGTCCTAGCTACCCTGGAAATAAAGTATCTTGTGATGCTGCGTTCATTTTTTTTTTATATATAGAAAGGCCTTGGGGACTGGCATACGATTATCTAGCGTAGGGCTTAAAAAAAAAGAGAGAGATATGTACTTGCAGTAAAAAAGTGAGGAACTTAACTAAAAAGGAAACAGTAGTCACTCCTGCCAAAATAGGTGAGATATTTACCAAGCATTATCTTTTCATTTAAAGTGAATAAGGTCATTGTTCACGAGGCTGCGTTTAGGTTCTTTATTGTGGGAGCCATGTTGTGGCTGGAGTGTTCTTAGATCTTTATCAAAAGTCTGTGGTTAGGATTATAGTTTGATAATCGAGTCGGCTGCTGTCATCATTTAGGCTTGGATCTTCCTCAATTATGTTTCTTGTTACAACTATGACGTTTGTCTTAGCTGTGGTTATGATTATATCTGTTTGTTTCAAAGGTCCTGTCTTTATCATAGCTGTGGTTATGATTACATCTGTTTGTTTGAGGGTCCTGTCTTTATCATAGCTGTGGTTATGGTTACATCTGTTTGTTTGAAGGTCCTGTCTTTATCATAGCTGTGTTATGGTTACATCTGTTTGTTTCAAAGGTCCTGTCTTTATCATAGCTGTGGTTATGATTACATCTGTTTGTTTGAAGGGTCCTGTCTTTATCATAGCTGTGGTTATGGTTACATCTGTTTGTTTCAAAGGTCTTGTCTTTATCATAGCTGTGGTTATGATTACATCTGTTTGTTTGAAGGGTCCTGTCTTTATCATATAGCTGTGGTTATGATTACATCTGTTTGTTTGAAGGGTCCTGTCTTTATCATAGCTGTGGTTATGGTTACATCTGTTTGTTTCAAAGGTCCTGTCTTTACTATAGCTGTAGTTATGATTACATCAGTTTGTTTGAAGGGTCCTGT
This sequence comes from Macrobrachium rosenbergii, assembly GCF_040412425.1. Taxonomy (NCBI): domain Eukaryota; kingdom Metazoa; phylum Arthropoda; class Malacostraca; order Decapoda; family Palaemonidae; genus Macrobrachium; species Macrobrachium rosenbergii. The sequence continues at coordinate 13,548,819 of NC_089747.1, forward strand.
CTTTATCATAGCTGTGGTTATTATGGGATTACATCTGTTTGTTTGAAGGGTCCTGTCTTTATCATAGCTGTGGTTATGGTTACATCTGTTTGTTTCAAAAGTCCTGTCTTTATCATAGCTGTGGTTATGATTACATCTGTTTGTTTGAAGGGTCCTGTCTTTATCATAGCTGTGGTTATGGTTACATCTGTTTGTTTCAAGGTCCTGTCTTTATCATAGCTGTAATGATTACATCTGTTTGTTTGAAGGGTCCTGTCTTTATCATAGCTGTGGTTGTGATTACATCTGTTTGTTTGAAGGGTCCTGTCTTTATCATAGCTGTGGTTATGGTTACATCTGTTTGTTTGAAGGGTCCTGTCTTTATCATAGCTGTGGTTATGGTTACATCTGTTTGTTTCAAAGGTCCTGTCTTTATCATAGCTGTGGTTATGATTACATCTGTTTGTTTGAAGGGTCCTGTCTTTATCATAGCTGTGGTTATGGTTACATCTGTTTGTTTCAAAAGGTCCTGTCTTTATCAATAGCTGTGGTTATGATTACATCTGTTTGTTTGAAGGGTCCTGTCTTTATCATAGCTGTGGTTATGATTACATCTGTTTGTTTGAAGGGTCCTGTCTTATCATAGCTGTGGTTATGGTTACATCTGTTTGTTTCAAAGGTCTTGTCTTTATCATAGCTGTGGTTATGATTACATCTGTTTGTTTGAAGGGTCCTGTCTTTATCATAGCTGTGGTTATGGTTACATCTGTTTGTTTCAAAGGTCCTGTCTTTATCATAGCTGTGGTTATGATTACATCTGTTTGTTTGAAGGGTCCTGTCTTTATCATAGCTGTGGTTATGATTACATCTGTTTGTTTGAACGGTCCTGTCTTTATCATAGCTGTGGTTATGGTTACATCTGTTTGTTTGAAGGGTCCTGTCTTTATCATAGCTGTGGTTATGGTTACATCTGTTTTATTTCAAAGGTCCTGTCTTTATCATAGCTGTGGTTATGATTACATCTGTTTGTTTGAAGGGTCCTGTCTTTTTATCATAGCCGTGGTTATGGTTACATCTGTTTTGTTTCAAAGGTCCTGTCTTTATCATAGCTGTGGTTATGATTACATCTGTTTGTTTGAAGGGTCCTGTCTCTATCATAGCCGTGGTTATGATTACATCTGTTTGTTTGAAGGGTCCTGTCTTTATCATAGCTGTGGTTATGGTTACATCTGTTTGTTTCAAAGGTCCTGTCTTTATCATAGCTGTGGTTATGATTACATCTGTTTGTTTGAAGGGTCCTGTCTTTATCATAGCTGTGGTTATGATTACATCTGTTTGTTTGAAGGGTCCTGTCTTTATCATAGCTGTGGTTATGATTACATCTGTTTGTTTCAAAGGTCCTGTCTTTATCATAGCTGTGGTTATGATTACATCTGTTTGTTTGAAGGGTCCTGTCTTTATCATAGCTGTGGTTATGGTTACATCTGTTTGTTTCAAAGGTCCTGTCTTTATCATAGCTGTGGTTATGATTACATCTGTTTGTTTGAAGGGTCCTGTCTTTATCATAGCTGTGGTTATGATTACATCTGTTTGTTTGAAGGGTCCTGTCTTTATCATAGTTGTGGTTATGGTTACATCTGTTTGTTTGGAGGGTCCTGTCTTTATCATAGCTGTGGTTATGGTTACATCTGTTAGTTTCAAAGGTCCTGTCTTTATCATAGCTGTGGTTATGATTACATCTGTTTGTTTGAAGGGTCCTGTCTTTATCATGGCTGTGGTTATGATTACATCTGTTTGTTTGAAGGGTCCTGTCTTTATCATAGCTGTGGTTATGGTTACATCTGTTTGTTTCAAAGGTCCTGTCTGTATCATAGCTCTGGTTATGATTACATCTGTTTGTTTGAAGGGTCCTGTCTTTATCATAGCTGTGGTTATGGTTACATCTGTTTGTTTCAAAGGTCCTGTCTTTATCATAGCTGTGGTTATGATTACATCTGTTTGTTTGAAGGGTCCTGTCTTTATCATAGCTGTGGTTATGGTTACAGGTGTGGCCTCTGTCAAGTTTGCAGACCTTGCTTGAAATAAACAATGGTAGTTTTTTTTAATGCTGGAGGTGAAACTTAGACTTAAACTAACAATGGTAGTTTTTTTTAATGCTGGAGGTGATGCTTAGATCTAAATTTTATACCCTGCACTTTATCTTACGTATGATGTCTGCTCCTCTAAGCTGTAGGGATGACATTTATAGGTCACATAAATAATTGACATCTTCCTTGAGATGAGCAGAAAATATTTGTATTCTTTGGCCTTCGACTATAGAGGGTGGAGCAGATAGAAACGAAAAATATTGTGTTTTGTCCTGTGTTATGACAGTTCTTAACTATTTTAAGCGGCATTTGTTCATCTCTTTCTCAGCTCATGAAGAATATAAGGCCATTCCCATTACATACTCCTCGAATGGCCTGATTTAAAAGTAAGTTACACAGCTCTTCCTTAAAGGTCAAGCCTCGAGTTTTCTCTCTTTTTTTCTATTTCTTTCTGTTCCCATTAGGACCTGGTTAGTAAGGGGTATTAGATTGCCTTTCCAGCTGTCTTTTCCATTGACAAATCTTAACTTACAACATGAATGGCATTAATATTCCTATTTGAATTTTATTTTGATAACTTCTTTTAGGGAATTTGCTTCGTAATGTGTGATATGAATCGTTTTTAAGGTTTGTCGCTTTGAGAGAGAGAGAGAGAGAGAGAGAGAGAGAGAGAGAGAGAGAGAGAGAGAGAGAGAGAGAGAGAGAGAGAGAGAGCGCACGTGGTATTTCCTGTTTATTTGCCGTTCGCATGGGATTACATGAGTAGGAAAAGATGTTGCACTGCGCTATAAGATTATAAGATTATTTGCACTGGGCGAAATGTAATGCTTTTGTTAGAAAGAACATCGTGCCTGAGAGAGAGAGAGAGAGAGAGAGAGAGAGAGAGAGAGAGAGAGAGAGAGAGAGAGAGAGAGAGAGAGAGAGAGAGAGAGCGAGCATGATGATGTTTCGGCTTCATTAATTATTGACGACGAGTCTGTAAAAAATGAATATCGAATATGCTTCACATTTTTCTTTTTATTAATGATCGTATTTGAGTCATCTTTCATTTCAGTGACGTATAGAGAGATATCAGTCAGTACAGTACAGCCAACTTAAAAAGACATATTTTGATAACTTCTTTGAGGGAATTTGCTTCGTAATATGTGATATAAATCTTTTTTAAGATTTGTTCTTTTTGAGAGAGAGAGAGAGAGAGAGAGAGAGAGAGAGAGAGAGAGAGAGAGAGAGAGAGAGAGAGAGAGAGAGAGAGAGTTCGAATTAAGGAATACAACATTAGTCGACGTAACATAATTCGTAAAGATGCCACGGTGAAATGTGTTTCAGAATCCGATGCAATCAATAAGCAGTACGACTTGCAAGTCACGACCTTCTTCTCTTGCTCTCTCGCTCTTTTTCATTATTATTATTATTATTATTATTATTATTATTATTGGAATATACCAGATGAACTCAACGTCCCCCCTTCTACAGCATGTCGATCACTTCCACCGTGAGCAGGTCTGGGCTCATCTCGGACACTGGGAATGAATCAAGAGCTTTTAGAAGTTATGCAAGTCACTCTGGGGAGTTCTTAAAAGTTGTGGAGTAAGGGAAGTAAATCTTTCTCCAATGGAGAGGAGCTTCCGGGAACTTTGGCTGACACTGAAAAGCTCTAATCTGCCTCTTCTTGTCTCTGGTCATGTGTCCGTTGACTCCAGCTAACCTTGTTGAGACGTCAGGTTTCGTTTCTGCTACGGGATGTGGTCTTCGGTATGGGGCTTGTGATAATCACTTCAAGATGTTGACATTAGCTGACCCTGAAAATAGTTGTATATGTATATATGTATGTATATATACATACATGTATATGTGTTTATATATACACATATGTATGTATATATATATCCATATATATGTGTGCATATGGTTTAACCGTCGAATGGAGTCGCTGGAAGGTACCGTGTCGAGGGATCGAGACCCGGCGATACCGATCCATTTAGCATTTAAAAAAAATTCCCCTTCGGTGATAATTCCCTATCAGGGATATTCCCGAAGTAGCGTGAATTGGATATTAAGCGACATTTGTAGCTTCATGAATGTGTGTGTATAATATACTTATACATGCACACATATGTATGGATATATATATTAACATGTGCATATATATAGTATATATATATATATATATATATATATATATATATATATATATATATATATATATATATAGTTCTGCACATGCATATACATACAGTGTGTGTGTATATATATATACATATACATATATATATATATATATATATATATATATATATATATATATATATATATATATATATATGTATGTATGTATATAAACCACGAATGTAAATCTGTCTGCTAAAAAGAAGCACTGGGATATGGAGTAACAATACAGAGACCTTGGTTCTCGGATGAGACCTGGATTACAGTAAAGAATTACATATGCTTAGTCATCCTAAAATTGCAGGGTGTTGGCTCTACAAAAAGCATAACATCTATGATAGTTCCCATTAAAAAAACATTGTTTGAAAACGACAGAGAAATATGAACCCCCCCCAAAAAAAATGGCACATAATTATTGAGAGAGAAACTTCTGCATCTTCTAAAGCACATTTTTCTGCAAATTCATTAGTTCCGAACCTCGCAATATCACAAATTCAAAATTCAGCCGGAAATACTTGAACTCAAATCTCGGGATAGAAACGTTGAAAACTGTAGTGCATCACCCAAAATTCTTAATGAAAAGTTACATGTGGTGACCAGTTTGCAGCCGGCTTAGGAGGAGATGGACGAACACAGTTTCTCTGATGTACATTATATAAATATGTATATCAGAGAAACTGTGTTCGTCCATCTCCTCTTATATATGTGTGTGTTTTTAGCCACACGTAAACAATAACCCTGATAATTCCTTCCCGTTTCAACCTTAACTTGAGTGAAATACTGTATACAGAGTGAGAAAGTAGAACAATGCACACATGCTGATATTAAGCAAGTGGAAATCATTAAAAACCTTTGAAGCCACTTTGTAATGAAGTCAGGATAGTCACCAGATAGCAGTTGTTTCGTGCCTCCATTCCTTTCGCTTCCGCGGTTCTGCGTTCTTTCGTACTCGAGAACAAATGGCGGTTTTCCCTTGCCCCGGCATGTGCCGCTGCCCTGGCTCGCCCACTGACTCCTATTTCACGGTGCGATAAGGTCGGTTCTTGAATCCCCTCCTCATTATCGGATCTCTGGGGATCGTATTATCAACCTTGAATGACGAAGTTATAAGATCGTTTTCCAAATGCCCGTGATCTCGCGCGAATGGACCGAATTGTGAACCTTAAATCATGGCGTGGGAAGGACCCATTTGCCTTGCAGCCTCGGGTGAATTAGTATGTCATAGGAGTATATAGGATGTCGGTAATTGGAGGAAAGCAGAGACCCTCCTTGGATCCTCGGGTTTTCTTGAGAGATTACCACCAAAGATATATTCTCTGCTTGGCCGTTTTCATTACTCATTAGGCACATTTTCGCTTGCGCTCTCTCGCTTCGGGTGCTTGTTGGACGCTTTTTGTCTGCTGTAGCTTTGCTTGGGAATTCTAATTGATATAGTTCGTCAGCTGCATAAGTTAAGAGTGAAGCGAAAGGCTTATGTACTGGCAACGGCAGCAATAATTAAATGCAGGACTGCTATGGGACTGACGTTTTTATTTTAGTATAACTGAGACAAATATTAATTTCTTCTCAAGTTGTAGTTTACTCACGTAAATGAAATTCTTTAGTGTTGAATATGTAACTCTCTTTTGTGTTTTTTAATCTTTCACAAAGTACATGCATAGTTAATATGTAGAGTTTTCTTCATGGAATTGATCATGTTACATCATAATTTTCAAAATGTGACCTGTAAATGTGGTATTGCGTGGCACAGATGGTCCGCTTAAAGTTCATACGGCATGAGTCCCGTACCGTAGCTTTTTCAAGGTGCTTTTTTTATTTTTTCATTTTGTGTCGTGCGACCTGTAATAATGTTAAATGATGATACTAGTAGTAGCAGTGCTCATGAAGAATGTAGTACTATTAGTAGTTCTTACAGTTGTCGCAGTGCAGGAATCGTAAGATCATTCTTGGAGATGGCAATGTTATAATAATGATAATACTTTAAAAAAAGACTGCAGTAGTAGGGTATTTTGTCTCCTGCATTTGCCAGAACGTAATTATACTCTGTAAGACAATAGTAGTAGTAGTAGTAGTAGTAGTAGTAGTAGTAGTAGTAGTAGTAGAAGTAGTGTTGATAATCACTACAAACTTCCTAAACCCCCTCGAACCAGAGAAAAGTTGCCAACTTTGTATAAAAAGAAAAAAAATGAGCTTCAATTTTAGTCCCCAAGACTGAACGAAAACTTTGTTGAAAGTTTGAGAGTCTTCAGGAGGGATCTGGGAATATTGACCCTAAGGAAGTGTATGGTCGGTGTTTTGGACAAGAGGGCCTGAAATATACACCGGATTTCGACGATATCCCTAACAGGTGGTTCCTTGGAAAGAGAGAGAGAGAGTAAATGAAGGAGCGAGTGGCTCTATAAACCATAAATGGTTTAGAGTGCTAATGAAAGATCGTTCATTTTAATGATCGGATAATTTTTATTTTTTGTTACTACCACATTTATACTCTACCCACTGAATCGTGGATAAGCCCCATGGGCAGTAAACTTCCAATGGCTGGTTCATACAGCTACGCAAGGGCTTATCAGCAGCTTGTCCAATTCCTATCATTCACTGTTATCTTGTACTCACTCTGCAGTTCTTTTATTCTGTGTATCCAGCGATTTATAGGTCTTCCTCTCCTTCCTCGTAATGCTTCCTGATTATACATTTTTCACCAAAGCGTCGCCTTCCATTTTTCCAACATGACCGAACCACCCCAGTAAACTGTAATCCATCATTTCGTCTACGTTAACCTTGTCAACAACTCTACGTAGGTCACCCTTTTCAATTATTCTTAACCTACATATACTACGGAAACAATTCTACTCAACAGCTTCAACCTTTTCCATCTCATTCTGTATCGAAACTTCACTAACAAATACACACACACACATATGTATATACATGTGTATATATATATATATATATATATATATATATATATATATATATATATATATATATAATAAAGTAGAATCAAAACCTGGTACTTTTGTGCACATCCGTTTACTTGGAATTATTTTTCATGATTAACACGTAGCACATGATTTCCAAAACTTGAGGAGAGTTTCCAATAAGATTGGAATGAAGTCTCACACAAGCACAAATTGATGTTTATAAGTATCTACATGGTTTCATATGTATTCCTTGCCTAATAGTATATAGCGTGATGCTGTTGTTACTTTGACATTCAAGAGTCGGAATTCCAACTGGTGGACGTCTTTTTTTTTGAGAGTTCAGAGGCCTTTCTTTCACGCAAGAAATGGGAGTTCTTAATGCACTCTAAAATCACTTTCAGTAATGCTTCTCATTCTCTCGGAAGACGAGATAGAAATTTGGCTTTTTAATTATTGCCATTTTGATTTCATTCCGTTCATATGTGGTGGAGTGATTTCGTGGTTATGTTCCTTATATAGTTAGTCTGTTGCTCAGCATTAAAAAGTCTTAGTATTGAAGCTTTCGAAACAAGAAATTTAGGTGGAAAACTCATGATCTCAAGTTGATTCTGTATACATACATGCATACTACTTGCATACATTGAGAGAGAGAGAGAGAGAGAGAGAGAGAGAGAGAGAGAGAGAGAGAGAGAGAGAATCTAGGAAAGCTTCAAAGAAGGGAAGAGAAAAGAAACAGAAATCTTAACAGCTCCGTGTTTGAGAGAGCCTCCGGGCTGTATACCTAGACAAAAAGATTGCCGCCGTATTGCGAAAAAGATATCGCATGGCCAGAAGATAACGAAGAAGCGATATATCGTTTTCCCATCAAACAGACTTTTTTTTGGTGGGGGTTGGGGGTGAAAAGGGGGTGGATGGGCCCCAGGAGGGGGGGCCCGCTGCCTTCTTCTCCAGCCTTGTCTTGTCTTGGAAGAGGAGCATGATACTGGGGCAACATCGTCCCAGAATGAAATGCAAACATTCTTAGACAAATATCGCCAAAGGGAAAAGGGAAAGGCGGGAGGATCTTTTAAAAGTTCTTGCGCAGAGAGAGAGAGAGAGAGAGAGAGAGAGAGAGAGAGAGAGAGAGAGAGAGAGAGAAACTTGAGGCTTCTAAGTGATCGTATACATTGATGGATTTGTCGGTTTTCTGAGACAATGGAAAAATTATGTAATTCAGTAATAAGTTGATAAAGGCGAAATCTCCTAAAAAAAAAACCCTACTGAGATTAGGATGGAGAGAATTGAAGATTTCAAGTGGTCACATCTATGCAAACAGAAGTAAATAAATTAATTGGGCGGTTGAGCAAGAAAGAGAAAGATACGTTCTCTCATGTAAAATATATGTAATTTAATTTCACCATACTCGGTGATAAAGAAAGTTTGAATTTTACGTGGTTATTTTTTTTTTTTTTTAGAAGTATATGGCATTGTCTTGCTGAACGTGAAAGCCTATAGTCCTTAATCCGTGGGAATTTTCAGGCTTATGATGACACTAACAAATACGAAGTGAGAAAATAAATTTAATTTTGTATGTCGTACTTTTGTCGGTTTCATTATTTGTAATATCTAGTAATATATATAAACTTTTCACATTTCAGTTAGCCCAGATATAAGTGTGAAATATGTCAAGTATTTGTGGGAAATAAGAGAGAATTATAAGAGATTTCTCTTATCCCCGATAAACCTATAGGAATCTGGCCATTTTTTAATATCACGACACCTGCAACGATTAACTCTAGTTTCCGGAAGTGTATTGTTTAAAAACAAAAGCGAAATGATATGTCAGCCTTGTATCTAAAAAAAAATTCTTGTAAACGAATTTACACGTGAAATAACATCAGGGTCTTAGATTGGTTTTGAGAAGGACTTTATATATCTACTAAAATCTGCCAGTTATTTTTAGTTCCGTTTCATTGCCCATTGTACTGGGAGTTTTAGTTCAAATTACTCTTATTATGACTCCACAGTTATTTCGTTTTTAGTTCCGATTTATTTACCTTAATGATAGGCCTAGCAGGGTTTTGGTTTTCCATTGAATGGCTTCCCCCTTGTTCGGTAATATGTCGGTAATTACATGTATTTAATTTTATACTTATAAAAATCATATTTATTCACATATTTTCTACTGCCTTCTTTTGTGATCTCTTTTTCATTTTTTCACTTCTTTCAGTAGGTCTTGCCTATTTGGCTTGTTCTTTCTGAGTAAATCCTCATTATGAATAATAATAATAATAATAATTCTCACCAGAGAGATAATAATAAGAATAATAATAGTAATAATTCTCACCAGAGAGGTAATAAAAATAATAATAATAATAATAATTCTCACCAGAGAGATAATAATAATAATAATAATAATAATAATAATAATAATAATAATAATAATAATAATAATAATAATAATTCTCATCAGAGAGATTTTATTCCCTCACAGAAATGTGACGATCGATTATTAGTTTTGCATTTGTGTACATATCCACGAAAGCAATTATCCCGAAGGTCTCAGATGACCCTCAGAGCTCTTTGAAAGGAGTGAACTCCCTTGTAACGAAGCGCTGTTTATTGTTTTCTCGCGTCTTCGCGGAGAGGAAGCGTTTTGACTGGCGTCGGGTTATTGCTTCGCCTCTTGTCAAAACTGTTTACCCCCTTCTTCGTTAATGCTCTTTGTTTGTCCTCCGATTTTATAATTACGCTGCGCTAATTGGCTTCGTCCGATTTTTGCCATCCGTCTTGTCTCATTTATTTGAGGGTGGACGTCGGGTTATTTTCGCTCTCTCTCTCTCTCTCTCTCTCTCTCTCTCTCTCTCTCTCTCTCTCTCTCTCTCTCTCTCTCTGTTCAGACTTCATATTTACATCAAATTTATAAAATTCCCAACTGAATCTCTCTCTCTCTCTCTCTCTCTCTCTCTCTCTTCAGAGTTCATATATGCATTAAAGTTATTAAAATTCGCACTTAATCTCTCTCTCTCTCTCTCTCTCTCTACTGTAGAATTTTTGAGAACCTGGTACACATTCAGTGAAGTTGAAAGCGAAGGCTGTGTAGTTTACTATTTTTTTTTTTTTTTAGGCTTCTCTTTCATTCGCGCGTATTTTCATTTCCTGAGCATCTTACTGAGTTTTTCTCTCACGTTTATTACTTTATTTTTCTCTTTATATTGGGCACTCATTGCCTTTTCTATTTACGTCTTTATTTCTTTCTCTCTCCATCCTCCAATAATTTACCCATTTGTCTTTTCCAAACTTCGTACTACTGCCCCTCGTAATTCTCCCTTTCCATATTCCCATTTGCCATATTTTTTCCCATCTTTATTTTCCTCTATTCCCCAAGTTTTGTGTGTGTGTGTGTGTGTGTGTGTGTGTTTCTTACTGCTATCAGCATGCTGGTGACACTACCGTAAATTCTCAGCAGCTATAGGGCGAGAGTTATAGTAATTAGGCTACAGAGAGAGAGAGAGAGAGAGAGAGAGAGAGAGAGAGAGAGAGAGAGAGAGAGAGAGAATAATAATTCTTGCCTACCATGTTTTCATTGATTCATCCCATTAGTTGATATCATATTTATTATGGTAGTGTAGAATCGCAGCATCTGTCTGATCAATTATATAAGTTTTACTTGTTATTTCTCTTGTATGTTTACGTAACTCATGATATTTTCTTTGCTAATTGCAGGTACGTGTTCTGGTGGTGTCATCCCGTCGGCGTGAGTGGCGTAGTGTTTAGTAAGTTAGTTACGCTTGAGGCTGCTATTCAGGTACTGTATGGTATGGATTTGTGTATGTATGGATATGTGTATGTATGTATATATATGTATATATATATGTTTTATATAATTTATAAATACATAGTATATATATACATACTATATACATACATACATATATATATACATACACATACACAGATTATATATATATATATATATATATATATATATATATATATATATATATATATATATATATATATATATATATATATATTTTTGTTTTCCTGTTTCTGTAGACAGTAGTTTCAAAGTATTGCAGGAAAATACATACCTCTACCTCCCTCCTTTGCTCGTTAACTTAAGTTATTTAATTTGTGATTTCTCAAAAAAAAAAGGCTTGCTCGAACCACTTCTTCTTTGTATAATATAACGAAGAACAGGCCTGAAGTCCAAGAGTTCCCATTTGGGAACTTTAGTGGACGACGGATAAGTTTTAAAAGTCTCAGGCTTGGTTTTTTTTTTTTATGCCCGACCCTTTCTCCTTTGTCTGGGTAAGGGGGTAACTTTTTTTTTTTTTTTGCCCATCCAATACTCATTGGGTGGTGTAAGGGGTGGGACTTTTTTTTCTATTCCTTACCGCCTCTTCTTTCTTGGGGTAAAGGATTGGCCTTTTCTATGTCCTTCCACCTCTTTTTTCTTGGGGTAAGGAGTGGGACTTTTTTTATGCCCATCCACCCTCTTCTTTCTTGGGGTAAGGAGTGGGGCCTTTTCTATGCCCATCCACCCTCTTCTTTCTTGGGGTAAGGAGTGGGACTTTTTCTGTACCCTTCCACCTCTTCTTTCTAGGGGCAAGGGAGTGGACTTTTCCCATGCTCATCTACCCTCTTCTTTCTTGGGGAGAGGAGTGGGATTTTTCTATGCCCATCCACCCTCTTCTTTCTTGGGGTAAGGTGTCGGACTTTCTATGCCCATCCACCTCCTCTTTCTTGAGATAAAGAATTGGCCTTTTCTGTGCCCATCCACCTCGTCTTTCTTGGGGCACGGAGTGGGACTTTTCCTGTGCCCATCCACCTCTTCTTTCTTGAGGAAAGGGAGTGGACTTTTTCTATGCTCATCCGCCCTCTTTCTTGGAGAGAGGAGTGGGACTGTTTCTTTGCCCATCCACCTCTTCTTTCTTAGGGTAAGGAGTGAGACTTCATCTGTGCCCAACTACCCATTTCTTTCTCAGTGTAATGGATCGGACTGTTTCAGTTTCCATCCACTCTCCCTGTTCTCAGGGTAAGGAGTGAGGGTTTTTTCACGTCTAGCCACCCTCTTCTTTTTTGGGTTAAGGGTTGGGATTTTTTTTTTGTGCCAAACTATACCTTTCTCTCTTGCGCCAGTAATCGGGGCTTTTCCTCTTTAAAGGGGTTGGTAACAAAAAGGTTGAGCTCAGAGCCTTGCCAGGGTTAGTGTCACTCACCAGTGGTGTGTATGGAAGTATGCAAAGTGGAGGTTCCTTTGACCCAGCTTTTGACCCAGCTTCGACACTGTACGTACCGTCCAAGGGTTGAGCCCTGTCATTTATATATACAGTATATATATATATATATATATATATATATATATATATATATATATATATATATATATATATAAAGTTTATATATATAATAAATATATACATACTTATACATATATAATGTACTGTTCCTGGTTTAGTTGCAGAAGTATGCAGTTTAGTTTTTTAATCCTTTCGAGTGATAGGCGTATCACACATTTAATGCATTTCTAAATGACTAGCTTTATGACTAGAATTGACTGCTTTCATGCAAATTCCAAAAACCTTATTGCTATGTAGTGGAAATTCGATATTGCGTTATATTGAATGAAAAAATACCCGCTCCACTAGACGTGTTTTTCATACTTTTTTTTTTTTTTTTTTTTTTTGTCGCATGAGATTTACAAGTTTTATATCGCCGCTTTGTCTCCGATACATCGGATTACGAAAGATCGGTTGCAGCCGCACGTTGCGGGGAGGGAAACCTTTGAACAACGAATTCATCACAGCTCCCGAAAGCAGTGTTGACGGATTTAACAGCTTTCGGAGTGAGAGCCCTCGCGAGGCTGAAAAACTTCGGTCTGTCGTAAGTTTTCTGGAGAGTTTTTGGGGGGGTCGGAAAAATTCGTTTTGGTTGTTAACTTTGTTAGGGGTTTTTATATACAGGAACTGATGGGACGGGCCGCCTAATGGCTGAGTGCTGTTATATTTACGTTATTTATTTTGAGGTTATGGGTTTACTGGAAGAATGCGAAGTTGTATAAGTATATAGTATATGCTTTCCAGCAGTTAAAGGTCGTGAAAAATGTGGTGCTACAAATTTTTTAGTTTTATTCTTTACAATGTTGAGTATTGCGTCATAGCATCCAGGAATCTGTGAATGAAGAGCATTATGGCAAAGTTCACGACTTGCAGATTTCAGAATTTATTTACGTTTATGTTTTTTCTGTGCTTGTGGAAGTTCGACACATATGAACCTATCGTCCGTAATTTTGACTATTTTACAGTGTTAAGTTGACGTCATAGAATTCAGAAATTTGTGAATGAAAAGGGATAATGGCAAAGTTCTCGGCTTACAGATTTCAGAGTTTATATATATATATATGTATTATATATATATATATATATATATATATATATATATATATATATATATATATATATATATATATTTACTGTGTATGTGGAAGTTCGAAACATGTATGAACCCTATAGCTCGTCATTTTGAAAATATAGCACCTACTCCA
>NC_089747.1:13572500-13582500 GCF_040412425.1 Macrobrachium rosenbergii
TCATGCTGGAGTTGTTTGTCTTATGTTGCTTTGTTTAGATGCCAAATGCTGAACTTCACACCCTTATGTATGTGACCCTTCTGAAAGATTGGAAGATATGTGGCCCATATGAATTCCCAACTGACTGCTTTGATGGGACACATTTCCAATAGATTTCACATTAGTTTGCTTTGACAGCACACATTCCCGACTTCACATTGGATTGTAGACCCTATGGCTGATTGACTGCCACGCTTGCATAACTCATTAGACTACATTGCAATTCACGCACGCTCTTACGCGCTGCACGCGACTTATCTCGTGTGCGTGCACCTGTGGTATTATCATTTTTTTTACATATATAATAAGCTTGCGTGTTTTGGCCCCAGCTGATCTCCCAGAAACGCCTCATTTGCGTATCCTTGACGAGAAAGCGGCGGCATAATGACGTGGGTCATAATCCTCTCGAAGATGTGTGAGATGCGGACGTCTCGTTAATGATGTCTATGGGCATCTCGGGTCGTGAGGTCACGGGAGGTCACGCGTATCGATCGAAATCTTGTATAGGAGAAAGTCCAGAGTTAGGAGGGATGGGAAGGGGCAGTGTATTCCCCCACCCCATCCCGAGGAAAAAGGGCGAGTTGATAGAAAGGATAGTGAAGGGATTGATGGAAGGTATCTTTTCATTTTTTATGAAGGTAAGCCATTCATATCCTACCTCTTGTCATTGTATGGAAGGATATGGGAACGTATTATTAAAGATTTAAAGAGCCTACTATGAAAGGTAGACATAGTGTATTAGAGAAACAAGAATAGTTTTTGCTGATTGAGGGAAGACTTTTAAGTAAAAACGTCGAAAAGGCGTTTTAATAAAAAAGAAAAAAACGTTTTTATTGAAATCAGTGGGAGTCGTTTCCGTCAATATGTGAAAACGTTTTTGTAAATTAAAATCTCTTTGATAAAGAGATAACAAATATTAAGAGCAAGAGGTCACAAATGTTATAATAAAGTGATAAAACCGTTTGAGAAATTAGTTAGAAAACCATTGCGTACAGAGACTAAGGAACGTTTCCCTATCGCTGAAAAAAAAAAAAGTTTCAGCCTTGAGACGAGAGACGTCCTGGTCGAGAGGAGGGTCGTTAAGATCCGCAGGGTTAATTAGCTGATCGAGTCGTTTTAAGTGACTGATTTGATCGGATTAGGGTTCTCGAACCAAAGCGGGGCGAACTTTTAAGCTAAACCCAAATAAAGATCAAATGGAGATGACAAACTTGATTAAGTTAGTTATTTCTTACGTGTGAGTTGCGAAGGGGAATTAGTTAATTGAATCTCAAGGCATTAGCCTTGTACTTTAACCTGATTTGCAAAGTGTTGTCTGTTAGGTATTGTTATTTGATTAGTTAAACTGTGGCATTGTTCGTTTATGGAATATTTTCCAGATG
Source organism: Macrobrachium rosenbergii (assembly GCF_040412425.1). Lineage (NCBI taxonomy): Eukaryota > Metazoa > Arthropoda > Malacostraca > Decapoda > Palaemonidae > Macrobrachium > Macrobrachium rosenbergii. The sequence continues at coordinate 13,573,922 of NC_089747.1, forward strand.
TTTCAGTCTTTTGCATTGTAAGGGCTCTCTCTCTCTCTCTCTCTCTCTCTCTCTCTCTCTCTCTCTCTCTCTCTCTCTCTCTCACACACACTCACACACATATATATATATATATATATATATATATATATATATATATATATATATATATATATATATATATATATGATATATATATATATGAGATCGATTAGGTTAAAAGATGACTTTCATCAGAATTGCAGGATTCCTAATTACTAGTTTTCATCAAATTTTATTACTAGAATATTCATCGTCCTTTATAAAATCATGTTGTTTTGTTTGCAATTATCAGTTGCGTATTTTTGCGACGTATTTCAAGATGCATTTCCTTTCCTTGTTGCTAAAAACAATGGGGACGGATGAAGAAGCAGTCTAAGAATCTTGTTCATGCTTAAGAAACTAAATGGTGACTTTTGACATATGCATTAGGTGATAACCTTCAGCATGGACTCGTGTGAAGCTAGAAATGTGACTCATCCGTGACCTTTTGTCACTTGCTGACCTTGGGGCAAGTCACACTATTGCCAAGTGTTTGCAGCGTGCTTCTGTAACAAGACTTTTTAATCTGCTTTATTATTATTATTATTATTATTATTATTATTATTATATTATTATTATTATTATTATTATTATTATTATTATACTTTTTGTTGTTGGTCATCTTTTCGTATTGCCGTATTGGGGTAACATGGAGGTGATTCTGCCTTACCGGAATAGGATTTTCTTCGGAGGGTGGGGAGGGGAGGGGAGAGGTTTGCAATGTCTTTCCCTGTGCGCTTTCTTGCATTGTACTTTTTTCTTTTTTCTAAAGAGTAAAAAGATTTGTCCAATATTTTTTAGGGAAAACAGCCTTTTTGTTGAAAGATTCAAGAGGAAAAAATGCCTTTATATTGACGGAAGAAAAATTAAGTCTCGCAAACCAGTGAAGAGGAGCAATTAATCAATGGGCGTAATACACCTGCTTTGGACGTCCACTGCCTAAGCCCCTTCCCCCTAATCCCTTCCTCCTCCTCCTCCTCCTCTCCTCCTCCTCCTTCTTCTTCTTCCTTTCAACCCCTGAAGGGTTTATCAGGCGCATTACGAAATGAGGAGACTTTTTCCTCAACGTTTTTCCTCCAGAGTGGGAGCAAACACGCCTGTGAAACAAACATGTTTTTAATTTGCAGCTGTTCCTTGGAGCAGTAGCAGCAGCAGCAGAAGCAGCAGCAGTAGCAGCACAGCAGCAGCAGCAGCAGCAGCAGCAGCTCTTGTCGTCGTGTTTTTATTCACAAAAAACTTTTAAAACAGTCATGCATTTTTTAGCAGGAAAAGATGCCAGAAGAAATTCCTGGAACTGGTTGATTGTATATACCGGATTCCGGAGAACTTCCGTTGGTCTTTGTAGGTTTAAGGTGAATTGCGTTAGGAGTTACGAGAGTGCTGGTGCTCGGTATTAAGTTTGCTGTTGGTGTTTTTCTTGTTATTGCTTTAAAAATGTATTCGTTGTTGGTGGTGCTTTATTATAATTATATTATTAGTATTGTTGTTGTTGTTGTTTTTCGTGGTGGTGGTGGTGTTTTTGAAAGGAATGGAAATACCATAAGCAATCAGTAAGGACACTTGCTCGGTATTGAGTTTGCTGTTGTTGTTGTTCGTACTGCATTAAAAATGTATTTGTTGTTGTTAGGGCTTTATTATTATTAATATTGTTGTTGTTGTTGTTGTTTTTTCGGGGTGGTGGTGGTGTTTTTGAAATGAATGAAAATACCATAAGCAATCAGTATGGTTACTTGCTCGGTATTAAGTTTGATGCTCTTGTTGTTGTTACTGCTTTAAAAATGTATTTGTCGTTTTTGGTGCGTTATTATTATTAATGTTGTTGGTTTCCGTTGTCGTGGCGTTGGCGTTTTTAAAATTAAGGAAAATACCACAAACAATCATTATTAAATTAAAGTTACTTTAAGAGCCAGAAGAACCTGCATAAACCGAAGACAAAAATTACCATTGTGCTTTACAAGATTTACTTATTTCCCTTGGTTTTGTTCTCATCTATCTTTCATTTAGCTTTGCTCGAAAATCTGTATATCCCTCAAGATGAAATCGTGAGTCATACAAAGTTATTGTGAACTAATAATAATAATAATAATAATAATAATAATAATAATAATAATAATAATAATAATCTCGGGAAATGAACCTTGTCTCAAGACTTGTTCTTTAGAATTTCCTCATCATGACGATGAAAATATTCGCGAGAATAGTTCCCCAAATGGAACCTCATTTAGCCATTTTCTCTTTAGAAATGTAAAAGGAAAAAAAAAAAATTTGCTAATTGGCTTCCAAAAGGACCCTGATTGCGAGAGAGAGAAAGACACAATATTATAATTTAATCTCGTTCCATTTTAGAAAGATTTGGGGACTTTTTAAGACATTTGTTGGTTATTATTATTGTTAGAATTTAATAATTATGCTATTGTCGTTTCTTCTTAAAAGAAATCAAGCGAAATGCGGTGCCACGATTTTTAAATTCCAATAGAAAAGAAGCCAGAATTCAGAGTTTATATTATTATTTAAGTAATGTGATTTGGGTCACGGTACAATGGCAATAAAAGTAATTAATTTACATTTAAGAATTATGGAAGTAGTTGAGATGATTTCACATTTGTCAATATCATCCTTTCCTGTTCTCGGTAATTTTGTTTTCTTTTGCATTGTGAGTTTTTTTTTTTAATATCTGAGTTGCAAAGTTGTTTTAGGAAAGAAAGGTGTCTCTCTGTTTCTTCTTTCTTTCTCTCTGGCCTAGTAGTGCTAGAGAAAGCGCGTTCCCGTTAACCAGCGCTTGGTCCCAGTACCTGACGAGGAGGGAACGAAGTGGGTGCCTTCGTTTGGTCCCAGTACCTGACGAGGAGGGAACGAAGTGGGTGCCTTCGTTAAAAATCCAGTGTGCGTATATGGATCTATGTTGTGGATTGGGTGCCTGCTTGTTAATATAATGTTGTGTGTCGCAATTGGTGCTTGGGAAAGGGAGAAGTCGAAGAAAAGGAGAGAAAAAACAGGCATGAGTCATCAGCGTTCCGACAGAATGTAAACCATCATATAATTGCAGACGGGAGGGCCTCGATGAGGTAATCCTCAACCCCCTCCCCATCCCTTTATTACCTTAAAGTTTGGTATATTGGGGTCGTGTTAAAGAGAAAACCAGCGTGGTAGATTCTGAACCAAATTTTTTTTTTTTTTTTTAATATACTGCACAGTATGTCCAAATGCGTTAATGATAGCGATATAAATTAGTATGTGCATTGATTTCCCTTCGGACGAAAGATACGTACATTTTAACAATTCAAATATTTTTTAAATTACTGTGTTAACGCACTGCGCGTATTTGTCCGCCGCTGAATTTTAATAAGACTTAATGAACGAGCATTTCGAATAGTTTCCAGGAAAGTGCTGGGCCATTAAATAGAGGGGGGGAAAAAATTCAGGGGACATTTTGTGCGAGAATTTGACATATATTCATTGCATTATCCTGTGCGATAAGCCGAGGCAATTTGTCTTGGCGAGACGGATGGTTGGCAATAAAGCCTGGTATGTGTTTTAGGACTCCTTTATCCTGGCGGCTTGTGTTACCAGCCTTTTGCCCTCTTGTTTATGTGTGTGTGTGTATATATATATATATATATATATATATATATATATATATATATATATATATATATATATATATATATATATATATATATATATATATATGTGTGTATATATGTGTGTGTATTATATTTATTTATTTATTTATATATAAAATATATGTGTATGTATATATATATATACTGTATATATCTTATATTACATGTGTATATATACATTAGTATATATACATATTTGTACATGATGTCTGTATGTATATTATATATATATAATACATATGTATATATAAATCCCCTCCCCTCTTTAGGATCCCCTTTCCTTCCTCCCTCCCTCCCTCACTCCCCTCCTTCAAATTAACCACCCGTGATTATTAAACGCTTGTTCCGAAATAGCGCATTTTCGTAATAGAGCGTAATTTAGTACATTTCCGCAGTCACATGGTTACGGAATTAGCTCGGGAGGATCCATATCGGGTAAACACAGACGACGACTTTCCATGCCAGACGCACGATAATGTTGCACGCGCAAACACATTCCCCCTTCAGGGTGAACTTACGAACACATTCACAGGCGCTCTTTTCAGTGCTTTCTGTCAAAGCTGTTTGTTGGAGAGCTATAGTTTCGCCGTAGTATTTTTTTTTTAGATGCTGGAGATGGGTTTGATTAACGGTATGTGAAATTATTCATGTATTGGACTTGACTGATTTGATTTTAGATTAATTATATGTTACTGAAATGTACTTCCTTGTTCATCTGTTTGTAACTTACCCCAGTTATGTCTTGTCTTTGTTAGTTTTAATAATTTTGCGTGTGCATGTACACACACATACATAAATATAATATGTGTATATACAGTATATATATATATATATGTATATATGTATATATATATATATATATATATATATATATATATATATATATATATATATATATATATATATATAATATATATATTATATTATATTATATGTATGTCATTATATATGTTTTCACACCTCCTCAGGTCAAGTGATGCATAAAATCATTATTGGTGACAAAGTCCCCTCTCCGGCAGCAATTCATAAACATGAAAAGTATCGTACAACTATTTAAAAACTGTTTAAAAAATATTATTTACAAGAAGTTCATTCATCAAATCAACACGACTTTTCTTTATTATACAAGATAACACAAATTTTCGTTTCATAATGTCTTTAAAGATCATGATTTCTTTTGCATTTTGCCAGTTGATGGTGTGGTTGCAGTCATTCATATGCTGAAATAAACTGCTTGCAGTGTTCCCTGTTCTAATGTTATATATTGATGTTCTTTTAATCTTATTTTTAGATCCTTGCCAGACTGTCGCGCATACTTATTACATTGATTGCAAGGGATTTCATATATGCAGCCATTCTTGTGTGAAGGGAAATTCCTGGTTAACATGTTCTTAAGTGCACTCCTCTTACAAATGACATTTGCGTTAATGGTTTCAACGGTTCAGGTATGGCCATATATTGGATACAGTATGGTAAAACACACACACACACACACACACACATATATACATATATATATATATATATATATATATATATATATATATATATATATATGTATGTATTTGTATATATATATATATTTATATATAAGTATGTATGCATGTATGTATGTCATTAAAAGCTTTATATGTAACGTATGGCTAGGTTTATATAAAAATGTGTGTGTGTGTATATTTCGTAACACAACTGGATCTTCAGTATTTTTCATTTTCCTCCTTTTTTTCTTTGAAAACTTTACCCATCATATCTGTGTATAGTACTTAGATATAACCAATTTCACGACCACTTCAAGCCATCGATTATAGTGTATACTGCAAGACGTTATAACTTCAGAAATTTGGAAAGATTTGAAAATATTCTCTCTCTCTCTCTCTCTCTCTCTCTCTCTCTCTCTCTCTCTCTCTCTCTCTCTCTGCTTGTCATGCTGAAGTGTTTTACATTCTTATATTCTCAGCCGCTAAGGACATTAACGAAATGGGCCTCTTCCAGTCCTTGGGAAAATCATCTTGACAGAATCACTGGAGATTTTATTTGGAGATTTTATTTTTAATTTTTTTTTTTTTAGAGAGAGAGAGAGAAAGAATTCAACTTTCAGACATGAGAAGAGCCTTCACCTCTTCTCTCTCTCATGAGCTCTAGCTCTCTCTCTCTCTCTCTCTCTCTCTCTCTCTCGCTCTCTCTCTATACACACATCTTCCTTTACCGTGCATCGTCATTTCATAGAGGGATTCTGTCAATGTTGGTTCACAACCCACTATCCGTAGAGAAAATATTATTGCAATTTGTGCGAACTTGAAAAAGACGAGCCCTTTAGATTAATGTTGGGGCGTCTTCCTCCTTCTTCTTTTCCTAGAAGAGAGAATGTTATGGTGGTAAAGGATATTAGGTTTGTGGGAGTTGTTGCTTTATTTTATATTATAAATATGGTTTTAATTTTTTTATAATCGAATGATACTTCTTAGTGGTGGTTTGATTTTAGTTTTGAAGGTTTTGTTTATTCCGTTGTTGGTCTTGTTATAATAGTTGTATGTTGCTTCTTAATTTGCACCAACATCACGACTATTATATAAAATTGTTCTGTGTGTGTGTGTGTGTGTGTGTGTGTGGGTGTGTGTGTGTGTGTGTGTGCTTGCGCGTGGGTGTGTGTGTGTGTGTGTGTGTGCGCGCGCGTGCGTGTGTATTCCATGCAAAAGATTTTGCCTAACATACCGGTATCTTTCTTTCTCTCAAAGTAATCTCTCCGAGTCTGAGCTTTTGAGAGTAACAAATAGTCTTTTGCTTTCTTTTGTTTGCTGTTGACTTTTGCATAAATGCATTTTTATAATTTTTCCAGCCTAAGATACAGCTATGCATTTTTTACATATTTTTCTATTGTTACCTAACTAGGGAAGATGGAGTTATCATATGTTAGCTTAAATTCCTGTTAACTTATATAGCTTTGTGTTTATTTGTAACTGTTTTTAAAGTGAAGAATATTTTAAACAGCAATATTCAAAACAGCTGAGTGTCTTGTAGAAGTTTGAGCTTGATTCCTGCTTATAAACATGTGAGTGAACACATGTATGCTTGTTGAATTATTTGCTAAAGTGGCATGTTGACTGCCAGAGAGCGCCATTGTTTGATTATGTAGGCATTGTGCACTTGCGGTATTTTCACGGTTTGGTGTAGCTCAAGTAAGTGTAGCTTATTGCATGCAGTAAGTGTAGCTGATTGCATGCACTGAAGATAGAAATCGTGTCGTTTATGTAAGATTTTTGCTTAATTTCTTTTAGACTTTAAGTGATGCGAAGCAGTGTGCATGTAATTCTTCAACGTAGTAAGTTTTCATGAATATAACCTAGTCCCCGTCTGTCAGTATTGTTGTAGATTTCATTAATGCAATGTTATTAATGATCAATCCTGCAACGGAGAAAGAGAAGAGTGAATGTTTACAAACCATTCTTCATCGATTTTTACACCTGTTTGAATGGCGACGCATATAAGTGAAATCTAGGTGCACAATCATTTTCTCTTTTAAATGCCGTTTTCACAAGCACATGCACAAGCGCGCGCGCTCGGGGGCACGCATCTCAAATCCAGACATGCACGAACACAAACATATCGTTATACTTATCGGGGATTTATTAATGCCTGCGATTTGCTTGGGCAAACGAGCGGGATGTTTGCACGCAAACGGATGATTATTGGAATCAAATCCTTGGATTCATCACCTGTGTAACGTCTTCCCCGTCTTATGATTGAGCATTTCAGAACACAGAGCTCCCGGTCTCGTTTGTTATTGAGGTGTGTTATTTTGATCTGTTCTTTTGGGGCGGTTTTGGGGAGGAGAGGGGGTAAATTAATGGCGTGGCGTGGTTGTATTATTTTCCTTATGTTCTGTTGAGTGATTGAAAATTAGAGGCCGTTTGTATTGATGTGTTTTCAATTTATGTTGCAATTATGGCTTTTGTAGTCGATTAAATTGTTGTGCTCATTTATTATATTTTGGTTTTGTTTTCACAATTGGAGAAGTTCCTGTTTAGTTATTTACCTGAAGAAACTACGTGGTTTAATTTATATATATATATATATATATATATATATATATATATATATATATATATATATATATATATATATATATATATATATATATATATATATATATATATATTAAATAGAACACAATCACATGTGTAACAGAAATAAATTTCCGACTCCCATCGGAGTCGAACCCAGTGGACTCTTAAATGAAAGACAGTGGGGCTACCAACTGTGTGGGTCATCTAGTAGCTCCCATGCCTTTCATTTGAGAGTCCAGGGTTCGATCCCGATGTGAGTCAGAAATTTATATTATATATATAAATAAATAAAATACATATATATGTATATATGTGTATATACATATATATATTGGATGCATTTACATACGTACTATTACGCACGTATGTGCGCAGCCTTCCGTAAATTCTGAGACTAAAACGGAAAAAAAAAAAATCATAAAGGAAGATTTGGCTCCCTATTCCGGCCGTAAGTAAGTTCACGCAGATCCCGCTTTCTTGGGCCTTTCTTCGCCGGGTCTTCATTAACATAGGTCCTTTGTGTAGGCAGCGGGAGATGTTCATTATAAGTGCTCAGTGTCACAATGGCATTAGAACTTTAAGCCCGCTAGAATCGGATGAGTCACGCATTGGCCGGTAACGGAGAACAAGGAACGGTTAATAAGTCAGGTGGTGCAATGGATGTCGTGAAGCCACCGGTTGGAAGAGATGTGAAAGGACTTATAAATGTGAAGTTTATGCCGTCTTTGTAGTAGATATGCTTGTTTAGTGTGGATCTGCAGGTATACTAATTGGTGTAGTATCCCTTGTATACAAGTTTATAGTATACATGCTGTTTTAAGTCACCCTACTA
>NC_089747.1:13587500-13595000 GCF_040412425.1 Macrobrachium rosenbergii
TTTTCTAATATTTTACATATTTCCTTCTGTTTGTTTAGAGTGCAAACACCAGGAAGTTTACGGTAAGGCGTGAAAGAGTAGGAGGCCTGATTTGGACCTCCGAACTCATTGTAACAGAGACGAATGCCCGACTATTAAATTAAACCAACATTAAATTTATGGCTGTTTCTTGGTTAAACCAACATTACAATTAGTTATAAATGATTTGTTTAACCAGACCTCTGGTTAAACAAATCATTGTACACCAGCCTGTTAACAGGTAACGATGGTGTGTGATTGGTATGTATATATGTATATATATATATATATATATATATATATATATATATATATATATATATATATATATATATATATATGTGTGTGTGTGTGTGTGTGTGTGTGTATGTGTATGTATATACACGGGTGTGTGTACTTTGCAGAAGAACACAGGACGAGACGATGGAAGAACTCTTGACTGCGAACCAGTAATGGAGTAAAAAAATGTATAGGGAAACTATGATAAACCAACAAACGTTAAATATTCGGATATATGGAAGCAAACTTGATATGAATGTTCGCTGCAGCATTATTGACCGAAAATGGAACTGCATTAGTCGGACAAAACCACGTACACGACTCGGCTGTGTCAAAACAGCAAAGACAAGAACCGACTTACACGCGTTCCATGCAGAAGCCTTTGTTTGAACTACGTCGGATATGCAACATTGCGACTGTGCCTCCTGAAAAATGTTTGTAAAGATCCATTAATGTGTATGTTAGTCTCTGTAAGGATTCGCTCTTGAAATAGAATTGAAAATTAGAGAACAGTAATGTCAAAGGAGTTGGACATCCAGGTAGGAATGAGTGTCGTTAGGAGTCCGCATTGAATTATGATCAGTTTATACAGGACATTGATGTTTAAACAGGGTAGGTTATTATCACTGATAGAATTCGGAATCCTGAACCTGTACTCTTGGAATTGTCAATCAAGAGGTCAGGTTAGAAGCTAATATAACTAGCTATAACGGTGGAAGACCTTTTCGGAAATGACAAAGACATCAGCCTTAACAGCAGCGCCGTCATCGTACTCAGGTACTGAGGTCACAGCGAAACTGGCTCAGAAATACGGCAGTTTATTTTGGTCAAGGATCAGACGCCCCAGGATATTTGTAGACCATAACTTTAATCAGAAATAGAAAATGTGGAAGTAATATGTTCTCAAAGGAAAAGAAAAGGAAACCGAGGTAGGTCAGATATCATATTCTTAAAAGAAGTAAAGTAGAAAGACGTAAAAATGGGTGTAATCTGTACTCTTGTTTGTACTCTTGCACTGACTGCGTCGTTTGGTTCTTGTGGAAGGAAAGTGTACAGATGTATTATATGTACATACATACACACACACACACACACATATATATATATATATATATATATATATATATATTGTTTTTCATATATTCATTATATATATATGTTCCGAATCAATTTTTCATAGTTCATTTTCCGTCATATATTTTTCTGTATATATATATATATATATATATATATATATATATATATATATATATATATATATATATATATATATATATATATCTTATGTTCCATTATACTTTATTTGAAATTGGGTACTTATTTTCTTTCTTTTTGTACTTTCATTTTGGTGATATTTTTATAAAATATGTGAAGGTCTTCCACCCCCCTCCCCCCCGCAACAAAGAACGAGGTGACGACATTGCTATTGTTGCATTCAGGGTAATGTTGTAGATGTTGATTGAAGTGCCGAGAGACTTCATCTAATATCATACACGGTTAAGAAAATATAAATTTCACGATTGTTTTTTTTTTTTTGCGTTGAAGTTTTCTTAGCGTTGGCTTGACGTTGACTTTTGTTGTTGTGAAACGATACCTATACTGGATCTTCTTTTCTTGAGGTGCGAATAGAAATGTCAAAGGACGCTTTCATGCATTCAAGCATAAACGTGTCGCGACTGCCTTGTACATACAAGTCTATTTCCAGAACTGTCTGGATTTTGGCGTTGTTTCTTTCTACCTTTATTTGCAAGTTATACAAGAAGGCCCCCCAGAAATAGAGAGAGAGAGAGAGAGAGAGAGAGAGAGAGAGAGAGAGAAATGTATTGCTTTCAACTTGTAAGGCTTTGCAATCCCGATAAGGCTAACTCGCGGCGTTATTGACCTTCGTCTCCGTCGGTCCTTTTTGCTCGAGCAGAGCACAGGGAAAAACCTTTTCGCGGTTTCTGCACTCGCGCTTGATTCTCTTCTACATTTTAGTGTTTTGTTGTTATCCCCCGTGACGGCGATGTCTGGAGAGGTGTTAAAGGAAATCAAATGACGCGCTTAAAATAGCGTTGGTTTCAGCGCTATTGATTTGCCTTGTTAGGGCTTCATGGAAATATTCATGTTCTGCGAGAGCTCGAAATAATTCGATTGCATTCGATCTGTTTAACTTGAAAACCTTCTCTCTCTCTCTCTCTCTCTCTCTCTCTCTCTCTCTCTCTCTCTCTCTCTCTCTCTCTCTCTCTCTCTCTCAATTTTTTCACTGTTATACCTGATTTTATTGAAGGCAGCATTCTCTTTTGATTCTCCACATCTTATTTTGATCCCTGATTCTGCTTCCTGTAATTTAGACTCTCTCTCTCTCTCTCTCTCTCTCTCTCTCTCTCTCTCTCTCTCTCTCTCTCTCTCTCTCTCTCTCCTTAGCTCGATTTCTTTTTATTTCAGTCCCCTTCTAGTCTGTCTTCCTCGTTTGATATTTTTCTACCTTTGTCCCGTCACCACGACCTCCTCCTCCTCATCCTCCTCCTCCTCCTCCTCCTCCTCCTCCTCCTCCATTAGTAAAGGCATGAGTCCAAGCAGGCTTCGGACTGTCTGTCGGTGGGTTTTGAATACCGTTTTTTTCTTGTTCGTACCCCCTCCTCCTCCTCCTCCTCCATCCTCCCCCTCTCCTACTTACTCTCCCTCACCATTCCCCTCCCCCTAACCAGTAGATTAGCGAAAAGAGGATCATGCTTGTGCAGATGTTGAGGAGGGGGAGTAAAACTGCCTGCTGTGCTTGGCTTGCTGTTCTTTTTTGTGCGCGATAACTGAGAAATAATATATAAAGCAAAAAAAAAAAAGTCATTGTCTTATATCTGAGACCAATCGTATAGTTCGTTATTGATATTTTTTTTAGATCATTTGTTCAAAGGGATTATCTTTTCATAAATGAAATATATCCGTATTAGATATTTGTATTGTCTATTGAATGAGATTTGGAACTCTCCTTCTTCCTATACATTTCCCGAATCGTGTAACCGTCCTCTGTTGGAAAGTTAGGTTTGTCATTGCTTAAGAATAGAAGAAAGTTTGCGAGTTGGTCTGACATTCCTGTCTCTGTCATTGTTTCCCCAAAGCTGGTCTCTTACACGCCGTGTTCCCACTCCATGTTTCTTTGTGCTTTAGTAATATTCGCATGTATTTTAACCAGGGAAAATTTTAAAGGTTTTTGTAAATGGTAAATAGGTTGGAAGTCTTTCCTCTGTCTTTTGAGCAATTAGGTGTACCTATTCAATAAAGCTTAGGTGAGGTTTTGTTTTTGTCAATAAATGAATGTAAAAGATGTCCTTGTAGTTTTCGAGGTAAAGTAATGATAGATCTTTTTGTAAGAATATATGTTAAATACTGAAAACTCGAAGCGTCATGTGTTGGAAAATGCAATAAATAAATTTTTGTATAGAATCATTTTTGTCATTACGGTTACTTATTTGGTTTTGCACGAAGAATCTTTCGGTAGTTGTAAACAAACATTTGGTGTCTTACTGAATCACCTTGGAAGTCCTGTTGTATCATTGGCATTTTTTATAGAATCCATAGTTATGTGCAGTGGGGATAGGCTACTAACTTCTTGTCCCAGTGATGTGCAGGTTGCAAGCAATTTTTTTTACCCTGAAGAACCCCTTGAATTGCCACATATATGGTATGGTTCTCTCTCTCTCTCTCTCTCTCTCTCTCTCTCTCTCTCTCTCTCTCTCTCTCTCTCTCTCTCTCTCTCTATTCCTTCCCCTTCAGTGCGGAGGTTTTAACTGTTTTCATTTGGACTGACCGCCCTTGGTCTCGCTTTCTTTTGTTTTATATTGATTCTCTCTCTCTCTCTCTCTCTCTCTCTCTCTCTCTCTCTCTCTCTCTCTCTCTCTCTCTCTCTCTCTCTGGACAATTCGAGAAAATTGTTTGTTATTCCCATGTATACTGTGTAACATAAATATATATTTGTATGTGTTTTTTCAATAAAGCATAGACATGAAGTATATATTATTTTTTATTAATGGTTAAGAAATGAATTGCAGTTCTCTGGACTTATTTCTCATACGGTGCTTTTAAGATTTTTTGGTGTGTCAGTATTTTTTCCTTAGTGGGTAGTAGGTTACTGTGTGTTTATTTTATAGAAGTATTATATTTAGCAACGTACAACTTTCATCTTTATGTGTATAAATATAATATATATATATATATATATATATATATATATATATATATATATATATATATATATATATATATATATATATATATATATATATATATATATATATATATATACTACCTATATATATATATATATATATGATATATATAATCTTTTAAGTACTCGTTCTCCATGAATCGCGTATTCTTTATTTTATCTTTCTTCGATAATTCTCCAACTCGAGTAGCGTGAATTTGATATTAAACGACATTTGTAACTTCACAGTATACCAACTACCAGGTACGCATTCACTGCATAGATTAGCACAGTTACAAATCGAGAAACGGGCCTAAATCACTGCGTTCCGGTGGGTGGGCGGCTGTTGCTGTTTCGAACTCAGACCCAGTACCAACTATATGTTTTAGTAACGGGAATTTAACACGTCGAAAAAACTACCAATGGCAACTGAACAGTTCAATAAACCTGTCAATAAACTGCCAAGTTCCATCTTGAGGCGAAGACGCCACACGGAGTCCTCCTCAGGAACCATTGCCCTAAAGTATTAAGAGCATCTCCAGCAGACGACATCTGTCAAAGGCTTATACATAAGTACCCGGGGCTCGGCAGGCTCGTTCGGCAAAGCCCTTTGATAAATTATATGATCCTCGGTCCATATCATAAGGTCCTTTTAAGCCCGGTCCTCGGTGTCTACCTGAAGATAAAATGTGGAGGGAAAATCCGTAGAGTTTTTTCCCTTCTTCGTCGTGTCCTCGAGGAAGATGTTTTGTCGTCTTGGGATGGAAGAGCTTGTTCGTATGATGTTGATACTACTGTTGTTGTTGTTGTTGTTCGTGTCATTATATGGGCTACTGTCGTTGTTGGTAGGTTTTTGTTGTTATTTTTTAATGTCACAAATATCTGTTCAGTAAAACTGTTATTGTCACTAAGTATAGGATAAACAGAATTTGTTAACCTTGCAAGATAAAGAACTTTATTATAATAATAGAATTGTACCATGTTGGAATGAATGCAGATAAATACCGAAGTGATGTATTAGACTTTGCTGTAATGGAAAAGGCATTAATAAGATATTCCCAAGTGGTGACTTCTTGAAGTTTGCATATTTGAATTATACATATATATACTGTATATATATATGTATATATATATATATACATATATATATATATATATATATATATATATATATATATATATATATATATATATATATATATTCATATATATATTCCTATAAATTTTTACTATATAAATATTCACCTTGTGAATATTTCTTGCCATTTTTATATATATAAATATTCACCTATATAAATATATATATCATATATATATATATATATATATATATATATATATATACATAGATAGATAGATAGACATAGATACTGTGTACATATATATATATATATATATATATATATATATATAATCTTTTATCGTTTTACAACCACCTCTCTCTCTCTCTCTCTCTCTCTCTCTCTCTCTCTCTCTCTCTCTCTCTCTCTCTCTCTCTCTCTCTCTCTGTAAAGCGCGATAATGCCTGTCATTCTTAATAAAAACTTAACCTCCGTCACATCTATCTCGACCTTTCTTCTACGCCCTCTTTGCTCTACCTGTTGCATCTTTGTTTGTTTACTATGTTTTCTTTGTTGTTTAATCTCTCTCTCTCTCTCTCTCTCTCTCTCTCTCTCTCTCTCTCTCTCTCTCTCTCTCTCTCTCTCTCTCTCTCTCTCTTTTTTAATCTGAATCTCAACTTTTAATTCTATACATCTTTCTTATGTTGTTGCTTTTGTCTATCGTCTTTGTTAATATTCCTCGAAGGTGTGAAAATATTTTGTCCTTCAACATTCTTGCATTTTCATGAATGTTGTGAATAAAACTGTATGAATGAGACTATGTTTTTGTCAGTATCCAGTGTTAGTTCTGGATCTCTTATAATAAAATCTCAGCGTCTTCATTCTTTCATAGATTCTTCATTTTTAGTATAATTGACACTGTATGGAGTACTGTAATTATTTTATTTCTTTTTTAAGAAATATAATTAAATGACTTAAGAATGTGTATGATATTTTGCACCTCGCGCAGCAAGCAAAAATATTTTTCGAAATGTCATTTGATGCATAACACGAATTTGTGGGTATCCGTTATTGCACCATATTTGTAAATTTGTGTTTGCGTTTAAACATAGATAAATATTTTTGAACCGTCTTGTGTTATCTGTGTAAAATGTTTTCTGTCGCGACAGAAATAGTATCCTGTGTACACAATCTTGCTTCAAATGTTTTCTTATAGAGGGTGTGTCCTAAAAACTGCAATGATTCCGGTGTCTGGAATTCCAAGAAATGGAACACTAAATATTTTGCTCTCTGGCAGACAGCCATCGGCCGTAAGGGCATCACCTTTGTTTTATTTGCTTGCTTTTTTAGGTTTTCGACGTTTGTTTGCAATATATGTATTTATATTAATTTATATATAAAGTGTATAGGTATGTGTATATATATGTACGTATATATATAAATAAAAATTTATATATATATATATATAATATATATATATACTATATATATATATATATATATATATATATATATATATATATATATATATATATATATATATATATATATATATATATGTATATAACCTATACATATTTGCCTGATGAGAGAGACAGTTGGTCTCTGAAATATAGCCTTTATTTTCTACATTTGGCTTTTTTGTGGGCTCCTTTTATTTGATGGAATTCTGTTTTAACAGAAAATGTTTCACAGTCATACACACACACACACACACATATATATATATATATATATATATATATATATATATATATATATATATATATATATATAAAATATAGTTTCACACACACATTAAATATATATATTTATATTATATATATATATATATATATATATATATATATATAAAATATATTTCCTATAAATATATCTTTCCATATATATATATATATATATATTTTTTTTTTTTTATATATATATATATATTATTTTTTTTTCTATTAAATAAGGAGA
>NC_089747.1:13602500-13660000 GCF_040412425.1 Macrobrachium rosenbergii
GAGAAGGGTCTGTCAGTATGTGGTTAGCGACCCGGAGGGTCAAAATAGAATACGAAGAGGTTTGTGTGTGTGTTTGTGCGTGTTTGTGCCGGAGCTGGGGGGCGGGGGTTTGGCGGGGTGGGGGTGGCGCACGAAGAACCGTCCAGCAAGTGCCTTCGGATTGTAGGTCGCGCTTTAAAGGTCAGATCTCATCCCATACCGTAGGGGAATAGGTGCCGAATTGAGCTGATTTTATTGTCGCTTAATCTTGGGTTTATGGTCCTTTGTGAGTTGACCGTCCGAGTAAGTGGGAGATAGTCTGTTTTGTGGGCTCTATTTTTCTTTACTGCATTTTGTACTGCTTTTAAAGAACTTTTTAATCCCCCTCCCCGAGCACCCTGTGTTTATTAGCCAAAAACGGAAAATATAATTATTTGTGTGTTATACTTCTGCGGCTATATATCACAAAGAGGTTAAAAAAAAAAAACAAATCAAAGTCTAATGGCATTTTTAGGCCATCCATAATAAAATATGTCATTTCGATATTTTCATTTCAAAGGTACAGATGACCTGGTTACATTTTTTTTTTCGTTTGTATTCATATTTCTGCAATCATGCATCAGAATTCTCGGAAATTTTCGTAGATTCTAAGTTTCGTCAGCTATTAAGATATGGAAACTTGACAAAGCTTTTTTCAGAAAATTTATGCATTTGTGCGCGGCTTTATAATTCTTGTTTAGCAGCGCACTATGACTCCGTGGTATGAAACTCGAGAGTGGTCGTTTCCTTTGCCAAGTTTTTCTCATCATATTCCGAACATGGAATTTCATATTCCTAGGTCTCGGAATTTCCCGAATGTGGAATTTCATTCAATAAATTTTTACAAAACGAATCAGCCGGAAATTTAGTTGCAAATCGTACTTTGATTAAATTACTTTTTAACATAATTTGCAAATTTGAACCATTTCATATTTAGTATTGTTGGAAATCCGTAGTTTCTGTGATGAACACAGAAAAATCATCTCTGCTCTTACCTTGTTGGAGGCGAGTTTATATTCTGGTTCCTCTTCGGAAATTGACTTCTAACCCCTCTAATTTCGGGGGGAACCCTGCGATCTCCACAGGTGAGGGGTAGGAATAGAATTTTAGCTTGAGGGGTGGGTTGCGATTGAGCGGATAGACTTAGCGAGCGAAATTAATGGCGGCAATATGATATTTAATATTTTTACCTGGACGTTGAACCCACTCGTTTAACAAGTGTTAAAAGACTGGTAAAATTATTGCATTATTAATGCAGCTGTAATTGTGTGATAATGGTGTAATAAAGAGTAATTACTCCATTGGGAATGTTCTATCCCTATTAACCTTGGTGTCCTGAAACACGAGAATTGGAGAGAGCCACATTTTGCATGGGTATGCAATAATCCTACTCCTGACAAATTTAAGGATAATTTTTTGATCATAGAAAATTTATAATAAAATTCCTTCTATCATATTTCAGTCTTTTTGTTAGTATTCTATTTCGACTCTTTATATTTTGATGTTTTTATTTGTCGTGTGATGAGCTATCAATTGATAATTGTAATGTGTAGGCCACGACTGGGCTTCTGTCAAATATTACATTTCATACAATGAAGTTTTACGTTTGTCATCGAATTAAAGGAGAAATCCTACAATTTATGGCTGAAAATAATTTAATATTGCTTCATGAACGCCGTTGTTATACACATTGCTATACACAGAAATGAATATGGTACTATGCGCAGTTGCAGCATCTGTCTTTAAACATTTCTGCACGATATCGCAAATTCCCAAACATACGAAAATACTCTTTAGGGTTGAAAGTATCTCTTTATGTGATATTTTCAATGGAATCTCATTATTTCAACTTTAGCCATTAAAGTCGACGAGCCTTAGGAGTTTCTCACTCTCCCGTTTTATTTCATTTTATTTTCTTTCCCTTTTTTTTCAACTTCTTTCTTTTTATAGCCCAGAAACATTATAGTAAATTTATTGGGGGGGCCCCTTTTATTTTTACAGCTCCGTTGCGTAAAGAGGGAATTTATGGGTTTACGATGAAATTGGCATCGAAAGAGCCAGACTCCTCTTTTAAGTAAAGTCTAATTTATGATAAACCATCAACGTTTGTTTTTCCTCCCCGACATTATTTACGTAGAAGAGACCCCTTTGCAGTTTGTAGTTGTGAGAGCCTGTGTTTGATCTTCATAATTATCATGGTGTTGTCGGAAAGACAGACAGACAGACATACAGGTTAGATTTCCTGTCTTCCTCAGGAATGTGTCTTCCATGTATGCGTGTATGTATATATATATATATATATATATGTATGTATGTATGTATGTATGTGTGTATTGTGTATGTATATCTATATATATATAGGTTTATGTGTGTTTGTATTGTGTGTGTATATATATGTGTATATGTATGTATATATATATATGGATACATGTGTATATATGTGGGTGTATATATATATATATATATGTATGTATGTATGTATATATATATATATATATATATATATATATATATATATATATATATCAATATTTTTAGCATCAGTAGTAGCTGGAGAGAGAGAGAGAGAGAGAGAGAGAGAGAGAGAGAGAGAGAGAGGTTGATAGGGGGTTTAGAAAGGAAGAAATTCCCCCCCTCCCCCTTGTCCCGTAAAGCCCCCTAATCAAAGAGACGTGCGTTGTAAAAGATGAATCTTAGGACGTTCCTTTTGTGAAAATGGTCTGGAACCAACGAAGCAAAGGGAAGAGGCGATTGGTGCAGTCGTCTCTCTCTCTCTCTCTCTCTCTCTCTCTCTCTCTCTCTCTCTCTCTCTCTCTCTCTCTCTCTCTCTCTCTCTCTCTCTCTCGTAATGTGAACATGATCCCCATGAAGGATTGTCCTAAATTTAGATAACTTTAGCTTTATTTTTATTTCATATAAGTTTTTAAGTAAGTTTTTTTTTTTTTTGATGGGTAGAAGAAAGCGTTTGTAATATACCAAATAAAAGTGTGATCGATATTTCTCTTCACTATCATTGAAATGGTCTAGATATGTTGCAATAAGCCCTTTGCTTGTTTTAGCCGATTTATTGGTACCTGTTTCAGCGCTACAAAAACACTCAAGATTGGTTGTATCGATCTAGCTTATGCTAAGATCCAGGATGCTTGTATCAAAAACATTCAAGATGTAAAGAGATTGTATCGATCTAGCTTATGTGCTAAGATCTGAAAAATCAGCTTGTATCGATCTATTTTAATCGGGATGTGATGTTCAAAGTCCATTCTTAGAGATATTAGTTCTGACTTTCGTATTTGTTCATTGTTTTCTTGTGTCAGTGAAATTAACTATTTTTAGGATAAATGTAGGAATCCAAGACCAGTCCGTCAGTTACTGTATGTGCCGAATGCGATACGGTGGTGGGTCTTGTATTCTTTGATTAATATTTCTGATGTTAATTTCATTTGCAGTTGCTATTCTTAGGATAAATGATACCAAGGTTATGCATTCATTACTGTATATATGTATATATATAACTGAAATGATATTCTTTGATTAATATATATTATATAGTTGCTCATATAACAAGGTATATATATATATACGTATATATATATATATATATGTATATATATATATATATATATATATATATATATATATATATATATATATATATATATATATATTATGTATATATATGCATGTATGTATGTACATACATTAAAAAAGAATAGTTAGTTGATAGGTTTATTTTTAGGTAGTGGTGAATATCTGTTTGGTTAGCTACCGATAATTTCCATAAATGTTTATAGAGAGGAAGAAAAAGGGAGAGAGTTTTTAAGCTTAATTGGCTAACATATGATCGTGTTCGTAACGTTTAATGAGGGAATATGCAATAGCAGCTACTGCACTTATTTGAATTTATGTTTCCGAATATTGTCTTGGTGGATATGAATTAGTATTATATACATATACTTAGTATTTTACACATATACTTAATACTAATTAAGATTCCATTAAGGATCGTGAATGAGAACTCTTCAGTTGGTGGTTTTTTCCCGTGTAGTTTCTAGGAATGTGGTCATCATGTTTGCAAATTGGCTCATTAACGGGTTAAAATCCTCTCGTCGCGTATTTTTATCTGACGAAAGAAAATAAAAACGTTACGCAAGAGTAGAGAACACAGAAATATCGAACTTCTCGATGATGATTAAAATCTGGACGCATATAGTTTGAGATTCCGACATTGTTTATAACCGTTAATCACAACGCACACAATATTATGAAGTCCCAAAGCAAAGTTTCAGATCCGGGAATACCTGGTTTATGAAGTATCTGGATATTTGTATGTTGGTAATATGATGTTGATAACATAACGAGTTTAATGTTTCCTTTTCCGTTATTGACATCCGATATTATTAGAAAGCAAGGAGATTCCGACTTAGTTGTGTTTTGATGTTAATTAGATCTGGTAATCCCCAGACACTGGAGATTATTCTAACTGTCTTGGAGATAGGTAATCTCGATTTTGGGGCTCCGACGTTGCTCAGGATCTGATCTGCTGTACCGAGGGGCTGAGTTTCCTCAGTAATTTTTTTTTTAGCGGTAATTCCTAGATAATGAGGCAACAGCGTTGTTGAAAACCGGTAATCGATGGGGAATTGATAGTTAGATATTGAAACAAAAGAAGAAGAAGAAGAAGGTAACTTACGACAAACCGCGAGCAGATGTTATTCGCAACACTAATACTATAGTGACCTAAGTTGTAAGCGGATTCCTCACAGTAGATATCAGGTGTGAGAAGACTGAGCCATCGGGGCTCTAAGAAGCCAGCAGTCGGTTAAGTGGAGACCAAAGTTTTCTTATTTACGAATGTACCTCTTCACCTCATTAGCAGACGTCGGATAAGGAAGTGGGAGGAGTTTCAGCTTATGCTTATTAAATATCTAAGTGAGTTAATGTTTACGTCGACGAAGAGTTTTTATAATTATTTCTTCAACAGTCGGAAAATTCCACATATGTATTTGTGCACACACACACGGATGTATGCGTTCGTCTCCATTTTTTGGGCACATTTTCCATCATGCGCGCTTATTCGTCAGTATTGAATTCATTAAAGCATATATCAATTGAATTCGACTGTTTGATATTCAAAGTTCACAGAAGCCAATAGATTGGTCCTAAATATTAAAATTCCCATTTATGATCGACGCTGTTTATTCTGGGTACACCTGTGTACGCATCTGTCAAAATGGCGTTTGTAGAAGTAAAGAAATAGTCAATCTATATCAAAATAATGTTGAAATTCACCTGATCGGAACTACTAATAACGAAATACCCGAGACAAAATAACAGCGTACTCGGGTTTATTTTCGATTCTTTACTTGTAATTACTATTTGTACCTGGTTGAGGCTATTCGGCGCATATATAAGTGCTGCTAGATTATTAAAACGCCGTGCGACGAGGTCATATTTTCGAAATGAACCTTTAATTAAAACTGTTGCATTGAGTGTTATTTCGTTTACAAATTGTCTCGCAAATAGGCCAAATGGATAGGCATAACATTAATTGAACAAAGCATCCCTCCCCCCTCCTTCCCTCCTCACCCCCTCCCCTTTATTAATGCCGGATAATTGGGACAGACGAAGCTGCCAACTAATTACGTTTTCAAAGTGAACCTCCCCTGTCCCCCCCAAAACCCCATCACCGACAATTCCCTCCCCCTCCCCTATCCATAAAATAAAATTGCTAGACGTGCCACCCCCACCTCCACCTCTCCCCCACCTTTGTCTCTCTCCCTCTCCCTCTCCCTATAACCCCTTACTTCCTCTTACTAGATCTACCGCAAAGATGCTTATTTTTGTGTGACGTAAAATCTTGGAAGTCATCTGTTTTTTCAGAGTGGCGTCTCGTCGTAGATACGAAGGTGAATTGTGGATTGTCTCTGATTTTCAAATTAGGAGGTGCTGACAGCGGTGATTGTTAAAAGATCGGGGCCATCCGAAAGTTACGGAGATAGGTTGATGAACGGAGACAGATTCCAGAAATACATAAATAACATTTTATTATTATTATTATTATTATTATTATTATTATTATTATTATTATTATTATTATTATTAGTTGAAGGAAGTAGACCCTCTTTTAAGCATGTTCTGTGAAAATGAATATCAGCATCAGATTATGTACACCGGCCAGCCCTAAGCAGATATCAGCCTTGAGGGAATAGAGCATAGGAAGAATTGAAAATGACCTTGTGTAAACTCAATTCCACTGATGCTTGCAATCTTCTAAACAAGTTATTATTATTATTATTATTATTATTATTATTATTATTATTATTATTATATCAGTGAAGAATGGGAGCTTTACATTTTATAATATAATCCTTCGCCACGTTACTGGAAAATATATATCAAATAACATTTTATTATTATTATTATTATTATTATTATTATTATTATTATTATTATTATTATTATTATCAGTGAAGAATGGGATTATTTTATATCATAATCCTTCAAATGGAAAATATATATTTTTTATTATAATCCTTCATTGTTATTATCATTATATGGGAAATATATATCATAAAATAACATTTTTTTATTATTATTTCATACACATGTATATCATTATAACATTTTATTATTATTATATTATTATTATTATTATATCAGCGGAAAATGGGAGCTTTACATTTTATAGTATAATCCTTCACCACGTGGCTGGGAAATATATATCATAAATAACCTTTTTATTATTATTATTATTATTATTATTATTATTATTATTATATCAGCGGAGAATAGGAGTTTTACATTTTGTAATATAACTCTCTGCCACGTTGCTGGCAAATATATATCAAGTAACATATTATTATTATTATTATTATTATTATTATACCAACAGAGAATATGAGCTTAACAGTTGATATAATACTTTGCCACGTGGATCGCAGATATATATCGTACGTATAAATAGATAAATAAGCAACGAGCGTGCTCGTGGTCGCGCACTGGCCAGGTTCATAAATCTGCTGACAACATGTTCAAGTATTCATATAATACAGAGGCATTTCCACTGGTAGGCCTTCCCAGCCAGCCAAGCCACGCCTCCTCCGGACTGAAGAGTCTTTCTAGCTGATTGTTGGACGTGTCTTCCCGTATCCAGCCCCAGAAAGGGATGAAAATACACGCCGTTTACTCTGCTCGTGACGTACGAGAACGTAACATGCATGTGGACGTGGTATAGTTATTGCGGCAGTATTGATTTCGGACAAAAAAAAAAAGAAGAAAAAAAGAATTTATGTTCTTGGTGGATCGCTCCCGCCGCTGCTGTCATGTTGTCGGGCTTCGTCTTGCCTTAGATATTTGGCGTGGATTTGTCAGTGTGTGTTGGTTGGTGCAGTTTGCCTTCTTTGCGACTATTTTGTGTATGTATGTTTGTGTGTATACATACATACAGTATATATGCACATACACATACATACATATATGTATGTATATACAGTATATAATGGGTGGGCGTGTACATGAGTTACGTATATAAGTCAGTCCTAGTATCTGAGTTTTTTAAGTATCTTGTCCTCGAGATATGTGTATATATTTTATGTGTATATATATTTATGTATGTATGTATGATATACGTACATTATATATATGTATATGTATATATATATTATATATATATATATATATATATATATATAGACAGAGAGAGAGAGAGAGAGAGAGAGAGAGAGAGAGGAAATCTTTCTCTCTCGAGGCGATTACCCATAAAAAAATCGAAATGACTACCATAAACCACGGCCACAATATGTCCTGGGTGTTTGTGCCTCTTCGGAGAAACTCCCCCTCCCCCTCTCCCATCTTTTCCTAAACATGACCCGACCCCCCCTCCACTCCTCCCCCTCACCCATTCCCTATCCGAAAATAAAGAGAGAGAAAGAGAGAGGGGTCATGATGGGCCACTTGAAGAACCGATGCTCTTTCATTGTGGTGTTGAACCGTAAAAGTTCTCCAAAGGGTCGAACTTTGGAAGGAGCCGTAGAAAGGGAGCCACGATATAATGGCCTGGCGTTAAGCATCGGCTGAATGTATCGTGTTTTATAGATGCGTTTGATGTGGATGTTAGATGATCGCGGTTGAAATGTGTCTGGTGTATGTGGGAACGACCGCCGTCCTTTCGGTGGGTGTAGGATGGTGATGTGTTAAGATATTTATTGTTTGTGTAACTGTTTGTTCGTTGAAAGGCGGTCGTTGTTATATGACATTTATTTTTTTAACGATTCTTATAATTTGCCACTTTCTAAGTGATATTATTGGTTTAAGCGGGTTGGGGGAGTTTTTTTATTTTTATGCTGATTTTTCGTAGTGTAATTTTTTTTTTTTTTGTATTCATCAAATCTTGAATTGTCTCCTTGTATTGAATTGGCCAATTTTTTTCCTGAGATTATTCTGTGGAAATAAGTAAAATAAAGACAGTCAACATACAGTTCGCTAGATGTCACGAGGTTTCTTCGCTGTATCGCGCAGTGTTATTCTCAGTACCATCCTTCTTTTTACTTTTCCCTTTTTTTCGACTCTGATACCTATCATATAGTAAATGTTATCATTATCATTTGTATGTGTATATTATACATGTGTGTGTTATATATGTATATATATATATATATATATATATATATATATATATATATATATATATATATATATATATATATATATATATATATCGTTCCAACAAAAGAAAAAAAATAGTTGTCACTAGACGTTCATAACTGAATAACTGCTGAACTGTGGACGAACGTCTATATACGCTTATATCTATCTTGAGAGAAATACCGAGTTGGAAAAAAAGATATTCTTTATTGGGCAGACATGTTGAGGAGAAAGGGACGCAATTAATCATACTTTACGTAAATTGGTAATTGGAGGAAGTGAAGTCTCCGTAATGAAATGGTCTGTGGATTAATGGAATTATTCCCCGGATGAAATGAGAGAGAGAGAGAGAGAGAGAGAGAGAGAGAGAGAGAGAGAGAGAGAGAGAGAGAGAGAGATGTATATTTCAGTACGCTGTTATTCCGTCGGCTAGAGTTTCGAATCTGTTACGTTCTCTTTTAAGGTTTTTTTTTTTTAGCCGTCATTTTGTTTTCGTTACCTAATGTTTTTTACTTCCAGTAAAAGCAACGAAAATTGCTCATGTTGTCACACAAGCGAAGCATCTGCTGTCGCATGTAGGAGAATTCTTTCTTCAAAATACAGCCAGTGGGTACCGTTTCGTAAATATTTAATTCTGGAACTGCTTTTAGTTGAATAAACGAGTGAACGGATCTGTCGGGCTACAGCTCATGGCATGCGGGCAACTAACGCTGATTCAACAGACAAATATAGCATTAGTTGCCGTGGACTAACAAATCTCCCTTTTTGGGGAAACTACCACCACCACCTCCAAAAAGTGCAGAGGAAACTCGGTCCTCAAAATATGTCATACAACATAGATTTGTAACATAGGAGAACTCCACTGCCGTTGTGTCGTTTCAAATTCTGTTGCTATGAGTGGAAAAACTTCCGGACATCTTTTGATCTCCATGTCAGGCACATGGATGTCATTTAATTGGCAGAATTGATTTGAATTAAACTGAATATAGAATTTAGGCCAAAATCCAAGCACTGGGACCTATGAGGTCATTCAGCGCTGAAACGGAAATTGACAGTAAAAGGTTTGAAAGACGTAACAGGAGCAAAACCTCGCGATTGCACTATGAATCAATTATCAGGAGAGGGTGGAAAGTCAGATGGGAGAAAGAGCATTAATTGGCAGAGCCTGTGTTCCAGAAGAGTGCCAGAACATTCTCTGCTGAGAAATCGCCTTGGTAGCTACTTGGTCGTTATAAGACAAAGATCTTTTGAGTTCTCGGGTAACGAACTTGATTTTGTGGTTATCGTTCATTATTTTAATTTTTCATTTGTTGGCACATATACAAATTTCCTTGCATGATTTCGTTTAATAGAAGACACAGAAGTCAGGGACAGATAATAATATAAATTTTAGACGGTAGAAAGGTGTATGAAAGATTTGCTCAGTTTATAGATACTGAGAGATTATAATGAAAAAAAAACCCTGACACAAGTATGTATGCAAAATAGACATCAGTGTATTTTTATGTTAAGGATCTACTGCTGAAACTTCCTCGTAGGGTTCTAAAGCCGCATTGCTATACTGTTTGAGGATTCGAAAGTGAAAGGGTGCTAGTATCAGTGACTGCTGACTGTTGTATTTCTAAAGCCATCCTGAATGAAAGAAGAGGCTGATTAGTGAAAAGAGGACTCAAGTTACCCAGGTACAATTAATTAATGTAGAAATCATATTGCAGCAAGAAAAGTACACGACGTTTAGAAGCAGTCAGTTTTCAGTGCGTTCCTAGTGACAAAGGGACAATCCGTATTACTAAAAGCCAGAATTCAAGGGTGAAAAGAATTGTTTGAATATATATATATATATATATATATATATATATATATATATATATATATATATATATATATATATATATATATATATATATATATATATATATATATATATACATATATATAAAAATGTTTGTGTATTGGTAATAACCACTTTTACTTCTGAAGTTCACGATTTGTACCTGGTAGAAAATTAACCAGTAGGTGATCTCTCTAATACATACATACTTGTGTATGTATGTATGTATACGACACTTACTTTTAGGTTTATATATAAAATGACAAAACTAAAGATATTTTATAAATATGTTAACGTTTGTATGCATATGTATATACGGTCAGTTACAAACATATTTTTATCTTGTTATATAAGGACCATTAGGTTTCATATAAATTTTCTCCATTTTTCCTGCTCTTAGCATCAGCAAGCGTGCCTGCTTTCTTGTTCAGTGTCAGCAACTCGGTGATGTTTGATTTTGGCAGTAATAATATTTACATAAACTTTTACGCCCAGAAGGGACTCTGGCATGTGGCTGTTATTCGTCTCCTTGGCCTGATGTCACTGGTGGAAATGGTCGGCCGGTTTTGTCTAAAATAACTACTAGTGAAGATAGTCACTTGAGCTATTGTTAAGTATTGGAGTTTGATGTACTCATGGTTTAATCGATGGGTCAGGTAGACATATACTACCAGTAGCAGTAGTTAAATACATTAGTAGTGTTGTTGCATATGTTGCAATCATTCGCCATCACTTTCTTTTTATTGCATTTCCGGAATGTCGGCTGATCTGTGTCACGTTTCTTCCCCAGGTTCAGTTGATCATGCAATGGTCCTGTGAATTATCAGTCACTAGATTCATTGTATTTCACATCAGTATGTATGTATGTATGTATGTATGTATCCATCCATTTGTGTATACATATATATATAATCTATATATCTATCTATCTATCTATCATCTATATATCTATCTATCTATCTCAGTTGATAAGTACCAGGCTTATTATATTACTTTCTTTCGTAGTGCAATATATTTTTAAACGTATTTTATGTAATTATGTAATTGAATCACATATACTTTTTGATATGTGATTTCAGTAAATAGTTTTAGGAACATAAACCGTATAGCCCTGGACTTGTATTAATATACGTTATCTCATATTGAAGAACTTGTGTTTTTAATTTTTTCTGTGTAATATGCATTACTGATTTAAGATAGAGCATAGTACTGCTACAGTCTATCTATTTGCCAGTATCCGTATGCATATAAGCCTTGTTCTTTTTAGTGGGGAATTGAGTTCTGGCATTCCGATGTTGAGTTAATTGACCACCAAATGAATAGGTTATATATATATATATATATATATATATATATATATATATATATATATATATATATGTGTGTGTATATGTGTGTGTGTGTGTGTGTGTGTGTGTGTGTGCGCCTATTGATTCATTCCATGTACCCCATGCAGTTTTCCTTTTTATCTTCTAATGCCCCTGTGGAAATATAATAATAGTGGTGAAAGATATCCTTTGTCAATATACGCCCAACGTCGTTTCTCGCACACAGTCTTAATTGATTGTTCATGACAAAGTTGCTATCCACGGAAGCATTGACTAAAACATAGCCTCTCTCTCTCTCTCTCTCTCTCTCTCTCTCTCTCTCTCTCTCTCTCTCTCTCTCTCTCTCTCTCTCTCTAACGCTTTCATGTATATGTGCTGTTAGGTAATAGGATGTCTTTCTCTTGCAAACTCTGGAGTTGTTTGTAGTGCTTTCATGTATGTCTTATTAGATTATGAATCTCTCTCTCTCTCTCTCTCTCTCTCTCTCTCTCTCTCTCTCTCTCTCTCTCTCTCTCATGTACTCGTACGTCAGTGTATTTAATTACGAACATTATCCTAATTGTCTCAGATGGTAACTCAGATGTACCTTAATGCCTCGGCTCCAGTTTGCTCCCGACAACGCTTCCTCCGTTTCTAGACCTCGTCTTCCCCCCCCACCACGCAGCTTTACCAGCTTTCCAGCATCTTCTCTTCCATGTTCTCCGGCTGAGTAAATTAGGGAACCGAGATGAGGAAGAACGAGGAGCAGATAAAAGAACGCGTGTACAAGATGGTGCCAAAAGTGGCCTTTATTTTTATTATTTTCGTATTGCTCCCCTTTCCCGCTCTAACCTTTGTTTTCTTTCATGAGCCAGCGGCAGTAAATGAGCAAATCAAGAAGTGGGAGGAGAGAGAGAGAGAGAGAGAGAGAGAGAGAGAGAGGGAGAGGGAGAGAGAGAGGGAGAGGGAGAGAGTGTAAAAGATGGCGTGCCAAAAGTACTGGGTATGGGGTGGGATGTTTGTTGTTTCCGACTGCGCTTTTATTATGCAAATCCCGACTGGAAAGGGCGAATCGTTGGGTTGAATCCTTCAAGACACTTGAGCCGTGCTTTCATATTCTGCGACAGAACAAGGAGGAGGAGGAAAAGGAGGAGGAGGAGGAGGAAAAGGAGGAGGAGGAGGAGGAGGAGAAGAAAAAGGAGGAGGAAGGAAAAGGAGGAGGCGGAGGAGGAGAAGGAAGCATTGTTAGCTGTGGAGTATAAAGAAGTAGCAGTAGATGGTTGTGATGGTGGTGGAGAAGGGAGAAGTTTTTGATGGTGAAGATGGAGTTGTAGATGGTGGTGCTGGGAGAAGAAGGAGGAGGAGGAGGAGGAAGTGGAGTAGATGGTAATAGTGGTTGGTTGAGGAGGAAAGGGCAGAAGAGTGTTAGGGAGCCTGGAGGTTCTGGAGTATGCTTTTGGAAAAGAGGAAGAAAAGTGAGTGTGTGGATTTCAAAGTTATTTAAAGTTTATATTTAAATATATGGAGAGAGAGAGAGAGAGAGAAAGAGAGAGAGAAATTTTGAATTAATGATTGTTTGCCTAAAATTAGGTTGGCAAAGCATAACAAAATTAGTTAATGGGAAGCACAACCTAATTTAGACAAAATATTTATGATAATTAAAAGATCATTGTGACGCTGCAAACCTCCGCCAAGCCTTGCGGACCCTCGAAAAAGAGAAAACCTCAGGGTATTTTCTCAGAACAGTTGCACTTCCCGCTCACGAGGTTTTGTCACCCGCAGCCAGTCAGTCAGGGGAGCCTTTCTTTGGGGGAAAATTATGATAAAAATACCAGACTTTTTTTTTACGTAATAATGCTAACAAAGGAACGAACCGAAATGAAATTATAGCATCCTGTAGTTTCGGTGCTGGCGGCGATAATAATGATGATAACAATAATATGAATAATAACAAATAATAGAAGTAGTAGTAGTAGTAGTTCATACTCCGAAAAGAAGGATAGTTGAATTAATAATGTAAATAGTAGTAATAATGTTAGCAGGAGGAGTAGTAGTAGAAATAGTGGTGGGAGAAGGAGGAGGGGGAGAAGTACAGCCCTACCAGAAGGAAAGGAGAAATAAATATAAGTAGAATGTCCTTTTAAAGACTCACAAAAAATGAGGAGGCATGACATTCATTCAGCAACGCTCTGTCATGTGAGGTGAGGCGCCGGTCGAGTCTAAAACACATTTACTTTAACGAACCCGTCGGAGCAATTTCGATGCTGATCTCCAGCTGGTCGAAAGTCGGTGTCAACTGCTTACAATGTACTTTAATTTCCGGTGGAGATGTGGTATTTCCTGTTTGGGGAAACTCCCGTGCGTACTCGGAATGCTATTCGTTGCCGAGAGAGAGAGAGAGAGAGAGAGAGAGAGAGAGAGAGAGAGAGAGAGAGAGAGAGAGAGAGAGAGAGGTTGGGTCTGGGTTTAAAGAGCATTGTGAGAAAAATAATTGTAATAGAAATAATGATAAGAGTTAATAGAATAACAATGACACATACACACACACACACACACACACACACACACACACATATATATATATATATATATATATATATATATATATATATATATTATATACGAATATATGTAGATATACTCGTATGTATATGTGTGTGTATTTTAGAGAGAGAGAGAGAGAGAGAGAGAGAGAGAGAGAGAGAGAGAGAGAGAGAGAGAGAGAACGTGGGGAATTTTGTGATATAGACAGGCAGTTGGCTCTAAGTGCACGTACTCAAAAACGAACCAGAATGAAAGTAGATTACCGTTTAAGGCATTCAAAAAGAATCAGTAATCTCGTGTCGGAGAATTATTGGCAGATCACACAAAGCCACCAACTAGATGTCACTCACACAGATACAAGCGCGCACACACACACACACACACACACACACAAACAACACACACACACAAAAACTTTTCATTTGTCATCCTTGGGATGCAAGGACGGCGGAATAACTCACTACCAGATGAGCATGACGTCACGGACGCGTCGGAAAATCACGGGAACACAATTTTTTTGTTTTTACCCCATTTTGGACGAGGCATGAATGGACCGGAGCTTTCATCATGATGAACACGTCAATGAATGACGGTTGTTTGTTCATTGTTGCTTGTTCTAAAGAACTTTCGGGCAGCATAAGGAAGTCTTTTGTTCAGGGAATGCTGGAAAGGTTAGTTGATGATGGCGCGTAGCTGGAGAGAGAGAGAGAGAGAGAGAGAGAGAGAGAGAGAGAGAGAGAGAGAGAAAGAGAGAGAGAGAAATCAAAGCCGAAATTAACATTAGTAACGGAAATGTGGGAATTTATTTAGCAGCACAAATGTTAATGAACAGTGTGGTGTATCATGTAACATAAATAATTTTCTTTTGAAAAATATCGTTAAACAAATAATAAAACATTTTTCGCGAATTACTGTCACTTGGACCGTCATTATCACTATAAGGTCTTCACTGGCATTGAGAGGTGAGACAAATGTAAAACGTATCCTCCTGGATAGAAAACGTTAGTTATTATTATTATTATTATTATTATTATTATTATTATTATTATTAATCAAATGAAATTGCTTATACATCAACCGGCGTTGCAGATCTACACCAGGCAAAGACTAGCAAGCTAAAACTTC
The DNA here is from genome assembly GCF_040412425.1 of Macrobrachium rosenbergii. Classification (NCBI taxonomy): domain Eukaryota; kingdom Metazoa; phylum Arthropoda; class Malacostraca; order Decapoda; family Palaemonidae; genus Macrobrachium; species Macrobrachium rosenbergii. The sequence goes on from NC_089747.1 coordinate 13,617,969, forward strand.
AAAATCCTCCGTACAGAAAACTATGTTCATATGGAATGAGTTTTGGCAATAATTAAAGAAACATATGATCATTCCTTCGTACATGAAACATGTGATCAGTTAGGATGAGTTGTGCCAGTGATTGAAGAATCATATGATAAAAAATTATTAAAAATCATAAGCATGTTTCTTTAACGCCATTTTTTGTAATCCCTTCCATAGTCTATATTTTCATTTGTGTATATTTTACTGAAATAATTGATCAAAGCCTTTAATTCATTCACCACCAATTTCCTAATGCTATGATTTATGTAATTATGAGCATGTTGATCTGATCGAGTCGTAATTGATAACAAATAAAATTACCAGGAGAGCGATTAGCTGTTTCAACCCGGCTGTTTATGCCGTTGATTTAGCAGCCGAGTTCAGTCGTTTTGAGGATATTCGATATCCGTGAATATTGCTCCTGGGAACTTCGGTATTTATTGGACGGACCTCGCGCAATTTATAGAATTTACTTAATTCCCCAGCGTTGATTTCGCTGGTTTTGAGGAATAGTTTTGCGGTAATTGCCGGTATCCGTGTTTGCTAGCTATTATTTAATTGTATATATGTATGTATGGTGTATTTGTGTTTGTATGTATGTTGAAGAATCTTTATATTTTTGTGATCTTTTGTAGAGAAAATTATTAATTGCTAATACTGTGCAGAAATTATATATATATATATATATATATATATATATATATATATATATATATATATATATATATATATATATATATATATATATTGTATTTCATGTAATTGCTTATACTTAATATTTTTTTAAGTTACACTACATAAATTACAAAACCACTCTCTCTCTCTCTCTCTCTCTCTCTCTCTCTCTCTCTCTCTCTCTCTCTCTCTCTCAAAACAGAAGAATTAACTGAATCAAAGGCTATCGAATTTACATTAGATATATTTAATCAAACCGAAACTCCGATGGGGCGAGGAGCAGAGTTGGAGCAAATATCCCAAATTGGAGAAAGGGGACCCGTGGTGGAGGATCGGGGAGAGGGGAGAATAAGGGTGTCGGGTAAAGTCTGTCTCCCTAGGGTGTTGGGTCGGGATTGGGGGGCGCTTCCCCCCTCCCCCCCTCTGCTGGTACCGCTAGCGTTGGCGGTGCAGAAGTCGCAGACCATTTGCATAAATTCGATGCAATGGAGTAAGGGGCGAAGCACTCTCTCTCTCTCTCTCTCTCTCTCTCTCTCTCTCTCTCTCTCCCAGTCCTAAAGGAACTACTGCAGCCTCCCCGTCCCTCCTCCCAGGTGTCTCCCCTTAAGAACTTCGGGATAAATTGTTATCTAATTGTTTCGTGTGGTGGGTGGGGGAGGGAGGGGGGTGGAGGGAACGGAGATGGAGGGACTGGAGAGGAAGGGAGAGATAGACCTTGGGGTTATACCTTTGGAAGTTGGTCTTAACTCACCCTTTTTTTTTTCCTTTTTTCTCGTGGTTTGTTGTTTTATTCTACTTACTGTTATTCTCGTCTTCGGTGTATTCATGTTACTATTTTCCATAGTAATAACAGTAGCAGTAAATACAGTGTAGTACTATTATTGATATTCATGGTAGAAACGGTAGCTGTCTCAAGTGATTTTGTACGTTGTAATAAAATGTCCATTATCCCAAGCGAGTTTTTTTTAATGAATATTTTAAGGCCATCAGGATCGCAAGATTCTTTATCTCCCTCACCCTCTCTCTCTCTCTCTCTCTCTTTTATTGGGTATTCGTAAATATGCATCAAGTGAATGGTTTAAAGAGAATATGAAAATTAAGGCTGCCATGCATTTATTTTTTATTTTGATTTTATTTTGCATGAACTTTAGCTTCTATTCGTCGTCGAATCATATAGCACTGCTATTTTTCACTTCTAAAGCTTCATTTGTAATGGTTGGACTGCAATCTGATTATTTCTATATATTTTTTTCGGAATTAGTTTTACATTTCCCGAAATTATTTGTAAATGCCTTTGGTTTTTTGCTGTTTTGGTATTGCCACTTAATACTATTTTAATTGCGTAGATTGGAAAGTGGATGAGCCTTTTCCTAAACATAACCTTATTTTGAATTTTTCACAGAATTTCCCAAAAATATATTTAAATATTTTCCTGATCACCCGGAAGCTACAGAACGTTTTCCGCCCGTGGGGGGCATAACATTTTTGTAACGTAAGCGCTGTGTCGTGGCAATAACGTTTTTAACGGTCGCCGCAGAGGGACATTACCGTTTTGACGTACCCGCACGAAAGGCTTTTATATGAGCAGGTTTTTAATATTCTCTGGGGGCGCTTTCATTACCCGTCGAAACGCTCCGCGTAAGAGACTTGACAGCTTGTGGTGTGTCACCTCGGCTCTCTCTCTCTCTCTCTCTCTCTCTCTCTCTCTCTCTCTCTCTCTCTCTCTTTGTCTCCTGAAATGTTAAACGTTGATTTTGCGGTTCTCGGAAGAGACAAAAAAGAAATTGTTAGGAAATCACTGAAACTGGTAGCTTACACAATTCATAATTAGCCAAGTATTACAAAACTATCAATCATTTATAATGGTGGAGATTGGCTAATATTAGTGCCAAGTACAGAACTTGAATTCGGTAGAAATATGTACAGCCGAGTTGGTATCAGGTAAAATCTCTCTTGACAATCGAGTGGTTAAAATCGGCTTTTTTCGTTGTCTCGAAACCAAAGGCCCAGGTTCGATTCCCGTCCGGGGCAGAAGCATCTTTCAGTCATAATTCGTTATTAAACGATATTTTTGCCTTAATGTGTGTGTGAGTAGATATATATATATATATATATATATATATATATATATATATATATATATATATATATATATATATATATATATATATATATATATGTGTGTGTGTGTGTGTGTGTGTGTGTGTGTGTGTGCAGTTTTGTCACAATCTTATAAATTAAAAATCTGAACGGCGTAAAATATCTCTTATGCACACAATACATTTACATAAAAAATTAATTCAGGTATTTAACACTTTTTTTTTATTAGTTTTGTATCAATTTATTGATTAAAATCAGTGCAGTTTTTGCCGAACGTACAACGTTCAAATGTTGCTTATATATTCATTTAGTTATGATTTCTTTTATGATTTCTTTTCTTAATTTACCACGTCACTGCTTTGTACTTCAAAAGAAGATGTAGACATTACTTACCGAAGACTAAACTAAAATTCAGCTCAGGCGTTGAGAAGAGATCAAGAGTGTTTAGTATAAAATAAATTCTTACTGTTTTTTTTTTTATTTTTTGTTTGTTTTTTTGCAAGGACTTCATTTCCCTCTGAGCAGAGATTTACACTAGATTCCCTCTGCCACTGGTTTGTTTGCTCAGAAGTCAGGACCTGACGTTGAATTTGTAAACAAAGGCGATTTCATTGACCGTGAAACGTCGTGGGTTGCTTGTTCTGCGATGGTGACGATGGTGGTGATTATGGGAATATTAAGGATAATGACGCTGGAATTGATGATGACAGTGACGGCCATTGTTTTTGTTTGTTGTGCTGTTTGTACCACTACTGTTTTCTTGACGTCGGGTTTGTTTCATGGCAGTGTTGCCACTTCTATCTGCTAGAAAAACAAGTTCTAATTAATGGCCTTTTCTACTCTCCTATTTCTCTTTGTGGATACAAAATTATACAATAATTGTTAAAAATACCTGTTTATATTGTTCATGGTTTGCGTTTGCATTTCTTTATGTTTTCCTTAGTTTCGCTTATTTATGTTAAACCTATTTTTTTTTATAATGAGGTTGTCTCTCATGTTTTTTGCAAGATGGCGGTGGACATTAGTCTGACCCATACTTTCTTTCTGCTGTGTTTATTTTGTGTCTGTTTCGGTTTCTGAAACATTTGACAGGAATATTATTACCAAGCATTATATTAAGTGTATCTGTAATAGTGACACAATGACTTCTTAGCTATGCAGTAACAAAGTGAAAAGAATTTAATTTAAGAAGTTCAGAGGTCGTTGTGGCTATTACAAATACATATGTAAAGTAACCAATGGATTGTATATATATATATATATATATATATATATATATATATATATATATATATATATATATATATATATATATATATATAAAGCATATGATTTTTTTAGCTTTTCTCAGCAATATTTTTCTCCTTAACCTTTTTTTGTTACTTAAAATAACAAATATTCATCTGATCCTTTCCAGCCATAGTCAAATAATAGAAGACTGATTGTTGATAAAAAGATTGTAGATGGCGTCGTAGTTACCCGAACCTTAAACTTCTGTTAAACAACCTTTGATTAAAAGGTCGTACCTCCAAGAACAAGCTCTCTCTCTCTCTCTCTCTCTCTCTCTCTCTCTCTCTCTCTCTCTCTCTCTCTCTCTCTCTCTCTCTCTCCTGCGTATTCGTTAAGTTCGCTGTATTCTTCCTAGAGAATCTCTGTTTTGTCCATTCCAGGGTAATTCCCGATTCCCGAAGACATTCTCTGCCATGACTTCAATAGGTTCCTATCAAACTGCCAAAAATCTTGTTGGGAGCACCTTGGTTGGAAGGCTCCCTTTTGCGTTAGCGAGTCGTGTGGCTGATTAAGTATAGTACCTGATCCTCTCTCTCTCTCTCTCTCTCTCTCTCTCTCTCTCTCTCTCTCTCTCTCTCTCTCTCTTCCTGGACTCATTGGAGGTATTTTGAATGGCTTTGTATATTTACAGTGTTGAAGAAGAGAACTACCAACTTAACAGTTTTATATATATATATATATATATATATATATATATATATATATATATATATGTGTGTGTGTGTGTGTGTGTGTGTGTGTGTGTTTGTGTCTTGCTTCAAAATGACTCTATCTGAACCTTCCAAGTTACCAGTATCGTAGTAAGAGTTTCATGTGCTTAAAGAATGTAATGATTTTAAGTTAGAGAAATATGATGGTATTTGCATGCAAATGACCAAGTCAGAATCGGGTATTTGCTGCGTTGTATGTTTCTGCAACAATTATAAAAGGCTGCAATGCTACGAGGAGCCAGTTTCATTAAGAATACTGTGTGAAATACTAGAATAGTAAAAGGATTCAAATCTGAGAAACCAGAGATCATAAACTGGTATCAAGGCCACATTCTATCGGCATTAAGATACATTCTTTAGGTAGAAGGAGAAGCCATATTCTTTAGGAAGAAGGTGAATCTACATTCTTAAAGGAGATGAATCCACATTCTTTAGGAAGAAGATGAATCCTCATTCCTTAGGAAGAGAGTGAATCCACATTCTTTAGGAAGAAGATGAATCCACATTCCTTAGGAAGACGGTGAATCTACATTCTTTAGTAAGAATGTGACTCCGTATCCCTTAGGAAGAATGTGAATTCACATTCCTTAGGAAGAAGGCGAATCCAAATTCTTTAAGAAGGAGATGAATCCACGTTCTTTAAGAAGAAGGTGAGTCTGCATTTTATAGGAGGAGGATGAATCCCCATTCTTTAGGAGGAAGATGAATCCCCATTCTTTAGGAGTAAAATGAATCCCCATTCTTTAGGAGGAAGATGAATCCCCATTCTTTAGGAGGAAGATGAATCCCCATTCTTTAGGAGGAAGACGAATCCCCATTCTTTAGGAGGAAGATGAATCCCCATTCTTTAGGAGGAAGATGAATCCCCATTCTTTAGGAGGAAGATTAATCCACATTCATTGGGAAGAAGGTGAATTCGATTGGCTGGACATTAGAACGACGAAATGGAAACAAATGTCTCGGTGGAAATTTCGATATGTTTCAACAGAATAATACCATTGTAGATTTAATTTTTCAGTCATAATAATGAATTGATTGGCTTACCATGCAGTTAAAATAAAAATGGAATTTATTGGTCAGTTACAGCCTCAGTTACACCTTCTCCGAATTTCGGAGTCTGATACTTAGTCCTTAGAAGTGGTAAGATTGATGATTTTCCTTTAAGGTAACTTTTTTTTCAAGTACCCTTCTGTAGTTTTTTTGACACTGCTTTCCTTAAGGTATATTTTATTTCATAATGGAAATAACTCCTTCAAAAATATCAGTAATTAACACGGGCCTGATTGATTAGACAGTGTTTAGCGAACCTCTGATTTAAGTGTTTGACAGATCTTTTTTTTTTCACTGTCGTTTTCATCTTGTGTAAGTCACTTGTATGTATATCCTAACTTTTTTTTTTGAGGAGAGAGGGCGGGGGAGGGGAGGATGATATGGGTAGGGGCGGACTGGCTCCCGGGAGAGATTGAATAATGGATATACCAGTGATGCGTTTGAACTGTTCAGCTACAGGGCTAACTTGAGAGAGAGAGAGAGAGAGAGAGAGAGAGAGAGAGAGAGAGAGAGAGAGAGAGAGAGAAATAAATGAACCTTCATTACGGTAGACGTTCCTTAATGGATATACCAGTTATACTGAATAAAACTGCAAGTTTACAGTTTTAGAGAGAGAGAGAGAGTTTGAAGTGTGTAAGAAACTGATTTATGTAACTACCAGTGATGCTTTTGAAATATTCTGACATGCATAAAATAAGAGAGAGAGAGAGAGAGAGAGAGAGAGAGAGAGAGAGAGAGAGAGAGAGAGAGAGAATTTAAGGAAGTAAGAAATTGATTAATGTATGCACTGCTGTTCCGTTCCAAAGTGTATGTTGACATGTATAAAATCTGAGAGAAATTACCTGAAGATTACCTGACGATCGGGTCCACTCCTGGGGGGAGGTAAGGTGTGGGGGGGGGAGTCATACAGACAAACATACAGACAGACAGACAAACAGAAGTAATTTCTCCGGTCCTCTTCATGCCTAAGTAGAGAGTACGTTCGGACGTCGTAGGAATTGGGTTATATCTTTTTATGTCGGAGTTTCTGCACCTTTTAGCCTTAAGCCTAAAAAAGGCTTCGACCTTTTTCCCCTCGAAGTGAGTAAAACTTTTTTTCTTCTCTCCGAAAAGAAGCTAAGTTTTATGTTGTGTGTATTTTCGTCTTTGAAGTCATCTTGTCCTTAATGTCTTTTTTTTTTTTTTCTTTGGGCGTCATAAAGTTTAAACAGCATTTAAAGATTCTTGGCTCACGGTTCACCTGAGATATGGAATTGGAAGTCTCTGTTAAAGATTGGAATTTCTCTCTCTCTCTCTCTCTCTCTCTCTCTCTCTCTCTCTCTCTCTCTCTCTCTCTCTCACATGTCGCTTTGTAATTGTTACTCACTGGTTTATATATTTTTCCTTGCATTATTATTACTGACATTTTCTGTTTTTGTTGATAGTAGGTTCTTGCATAACTGTTATAATTATTTTGTTTGTCCTTTTTGGGGCATTAGTACAGATACTACTACCGATACTAATAAGAATATAATTCTTGAAGTTTTAACGTTAAATAAGTAGCATTTATTGATGTTACATTAATAATAATAATAATAATAATAATAATAATAATAATAATAATAATAATAATAATAATAATAATAATTATCCTTTATTTCAGCTCAGGGTCATATAGTACAAGGTTCCCCACCGAAATCGATCGGTTTTCAGTAGGCTTGATGTACACTTTTCTGAACCAAATTTCTTCCATTGCTTTTATCCTGTTCAATATTTTTCTTTTATTTTTACATGTCTTAAATTGTTTCTGGTTGCTATAGTGTTTAATAACAACTTTCCCTTATATTCCTCTTTGGTCATTTCTCCGAGTGGGTTTTTTTTTTATAACTGGTACTCATTATTCAGGCTATTTTTTTTTTCTAAATTTATTTTATCACGAACTTATTGTCTTCAAGTTAAAGGGTCTGTCTCTTTGTATTTGTCTAATGTCTCCTGTTGCTTATGTCTCTTATTTCGATACCTATCATTTCTCTTACTGGCATTTCTTTTGTTTCTCTCTTACTTCGAGTTGGCACGTCGCAGTACTTTGCTCCCTGGGCACATGACCCAAGGACACCGAAAGACTTTTTTCCTCCCCTCTGTCGATAGGAATCAGAAACTGATATTAAGCTTCCCCTCAGGTACATAAGACAGCTGGAGACTGAGGGGTTTTATTTTTATGATCGCTGCAGTACGCCAGATGGTGACCCCGCTTAGCCCTGGCTGGCCTCCTGTTCTCTCTCTCTCTCTCTCTCTCTCTCTCTCTCTCTCTCTCTCTCTCTGTCTTTGTTTCTCATCTCTGGCTTGTCGGTGGTTTGTCTTTTTTTTAGAGGGGTTGGTATTATTCTTTATCTTGTTTTCCTCTCTCTCTCTCTCTCTCTCTCTCTCTCTCTCTCTCTCTCTCTCTCTCTCTCTCTCTCTCTCGTGACCTCTTGTCTTTGTTTCTCATCTCTGGCTTGTCAGTGTTTTTTTTTAGAGGGGGTTGGTATTTATTCTTTATCTTGTGTTCGTCTCTCTCTCTCTCTCTCTCTCTCTCTCTCTCTCTCTCTCTCTCTCTCTGTTAGTTAGTCGTCGCGTTCTTACCTTCTATGCATAATTAATCGTCCAATTCACTCGCATGTTACTTTATCTTTTTCTTCTCTCACCTGCATGTATTTCTCTCTCTCTCTCTCTCTCTCTCTCTCTCTCTTAATTTTGTTCTTTTATTTTCTCCAACTATTGTGGTGGTCTCCCCAGTAATTTCTATCTCTCACACAGTATTTTTCTTTTATTTTATCTCCAACAAATAATCTCTCTCTCTCTCTCTCTCTCTCTCTCTCTCTCTCTCTCTCTCTCTCTCTCTCTCTCTCTCTCTCCTTATATATTCTTAGTCTCGTATTGCCCTTCCATTTTTCGTCTCAGGTGCTTCGTAATCAGCTTCGGTTTCATTTTTATCTTTCTCCTCTTCCATCTTCGTGTTTCTATCTCACTGCTCTGTCGTGTTAGTCTTCCGTCCCTCCTTCTGTCTCCCGTTTTTTTTACAGTTATTCCCCTTCCCCTCTTCTTATCCGTTGTTTTTTTATATTCTCTCCTCCTTCGTGCTCCTCCTGTTCCTTCTTCTCCCCTTCCGTCTTATCAGGGTTTCCTCATATTTTATTTTGTCTTGTTTCTTTTTGTTAATCGTTTCTACTTGTCTTCTGTGTTTCTCAGGATTTACTGTCGATTTTCGTTTTATCAAAGTTTTCTCTTCCTCATCCTCCCCCCCCCTTTCTCCTCCTGTCGCTTTCAGCACAGTTCAGCTCTCTCTCTCTCTCTCTCTCTCTCTCTCTCTCTCTCTCTCTCTCTCTCTCTCTCTCTCTCTCTCTCTCTCTCTCTCTCTCTCTCTCTCGTTTCTTCTGGTCATCTCATTTTCTCGCTTTCGTTTTCTTTCGGTTACGTATTTATCTGGCTTCCCTCCTTTTGTTCATGTTTAGTTTGAAATCGATCTTAAGGCTGCTTTTTGATGGCATGTCTGTTCTGGCACTTCAGATCTTTCTGTTGGTATCGGTTCGTATTATTATTATTATAGGCGCTCTTTCTTCTGGAACAAACTAAGAGCCGTAACTTGCAATGCAATCTTCCACATTACTGAATGTTCATATGCGCAAAAGATTTGGATAGAAATGTATGATATATACAGTATATATATATATATATATATATATATATATATATATATATATATATATATATATATATATATATATATATATATATATGTATATATATATATATATATATATATATATATATATATATATATATATATATATATATTATTTATATATATTGCTCTCAGTTAGTGAGTGCAGAGGTCTCCATTACGCTTTTCATACCCTTCAACACGTCGTCACACTTCGAGGCTGCCTTGAGGCAAGGATCCGTGTTGGCATTAACCTACCACAATCCAAAATCAGCCATCCAATATATATTCCTTGAATAGCTATAATCAGTAATGAAAATATATAAATTAAATTGGTTATTTCTGTAGTTAATAACAAATAACAGTGAAACTGGAGATGTGTCATTGATAACAGATAAAAAAAAATAATAAAGAAAGGACAGTTTGCGATCATATCCTAAGCCAAGGACTGTGGAAGGCCATAGGACAAAGGCATAGTTCATCCCTATGTTTAGGAACACTGGTTATAGGGTCATCTCCCAGCATGAGGCAACTTACATTCGGCACCTTAAAAGACCTTGGGGTTACAAATAGCAGTACAGATTCTCCAACAGTGAAGCTAAACATCGCAAAAGAAAGCTATGTTTAGCCCCCTTAAGGAATGTCTGTAATACAAGTGAGGACAGATTTAGCAGTTCCCGATGGTAGAGGCGCTACCTAATGTTCCAAAGCTAGGACCAAGTTACCTTCGCCCTGCCTAATTTTTAGGGGCCAGGGTTGGAAAATAAGTCTAAATGTGGAGTTCATTATCCGTAGACTATCTGTCTTACTCTGACAAGGGCAAGGGGGCCATGATATATTCCCATTACTTTATTATTATTATTATTGTTATTATTATTATTATTATTATTATTATTATTATTATTATTATTAAAAGCAGAATTTGTTAATATCATTTTGTTTTGTATTTAAATACAAATAAGTATTTCAGCAGAAAATTCGTAACGTCTTTGCATCTTAATTGTCTTGTAGGCTAATAATAATAATAATAATAATAATAATAATAATAATAATAATAATAATAATAATAATAATAGTTCTTATTCGTTTGGCAGCCATCACTACATAAAGTCTAGCCCCCTCCTTATCGTGTTTCCAAAGACTTCATGGAATTTCTTGGCGACTTTCGGAGGATCGTGAAAGTCGGTAGGGGGGCCACATACTTGAGATCCTTTGACCGGTAGGATTCAGTCTTGCAGGAATTTTTTCCAGGAAGGGAGAGGGGTCTCGTTTGGTGTGTGTGTAGGTGTGTGAGTGTTTGTGTGTGTTTCAAAGTTTGCTTTTAATTTTCTGTAAAAGAAAACTATTGAGATGGCTCTGTCTGTCTGTATGTCCGCACTTTTTATGTCCGCTCGCAGATCTTAGAAACTACTGGGGCTAGAGGGCTGCAAATTGGTATGTTGATCATCTACCCTCCAATCATCAGACACCAAATTGCAGTCCTCTAGCCTCAGTAGTTATTTTATTTAAAGTTAAAGTTGGCTGGAAGTTTCATGGGCCGTGGCTGAGAGTTTCATGGGGCGTGGCTGAGAGTTTCATACAGCATTGTACGTTGTACAGAAAACTCGATTGCGCCGAAAAAACTTCGGCGCATTTTTTACTTGTTTTGTAGTTTTCCTTAATTCTAAAGAAATGTGGGTAGCTCTTGATGAGATTTCCTTTAGATTACACAAGGTGTTAACTGAAGTGTTTATTTATTTTTCCCATCGTTATGTCCAAGATGTATAAATATCTTAGTTTCTAGATACGTCATCCAAATTTTTTAATAATCCGTAACTCGTAAATTCACGTCAGAATGCATCGTTTTTTATTTTTCATTAGTGGAAAGAAAATCCTTCACCGAAGCATAGTAAAGCGAAATGAAAATGCTGTTGGTAACTTATAAATATATCTTTTTCCTCTGAGTAAAAATAGCTTTCATCTGTATGTTAAGGATGGATGTAAAGGAAAATTTGTATCATTATAAAGCAAAAATGTGAATTTATTTGTTTACCTTTCATATTTGGCAGCACATCTTATCTCGCAACCTTATTTGAGTGTTATTGATATTAATGATGTGTGATGATTCTGATATGTATTCAGTTCGTTGATTTTCAGCATTTTTCATATACAGTCCTTTTGCTACTTTTACTTCGTTTTTAACAAATTAATCAAATTTTTATCTCTGCAGCCTGGATATATCTGGCCTCTTTAGTTATTGAACAGGGCTGCTATTAGTAGCAGCCAGTTGCCTAAGGTTGTCTTTGTATTAGTCATATAGGAAGAGAATGAGATAAATGGAAATAGATAACCTGCCATTACCACGACTCTCTCTCTCTCTCTCTCTCTCTCTCTCTCTCTCTCTCTCTCTCTCTCTCTCTCTCTCTCTCTCTCTCTCTCTCATGGATTTTGTCGCAATTTTTTTCTCGGAACATATACGAGTATACCCCATTATCGCTACTCTTCTTTGAAAGAAATGGGAGGACAAGTTGTGTGAGAGAGAGAGAGAGAGACAGAGAGAAAGAGAGAGAGAGAGAGAGAGAGAGAGATTCATGCCCTTGCAGTTTTCAAGCAGACTTTATCAGGGTTTAAAGGAGCTTGTTACATATGACTCCGAGAGGTGGTAGTTTCGTAATGCTTGTTTCTCTGGAATTATGATAAACAGCCTCCTCGCTAAGAGCTTTTGCCTGCAACGTAACGGCCCAGGGTGTAATTAATGGTATGGAATAAGAGAGAGAGAGAGAGAGAGAGAGAGAGAGAGAGTTGAATAGTTATGCGTAGTTTCAATACATATTTTTTCAGTTTGTTGCAAGTTTGTTCACTGTCACATGCTCCCCTATTCTCTCCCCTCTTCCTTTCCCCCTCCTTTCCCTCTTCCTCTCCCCTCCTTTCCTATTACCATTTTCACTCCCTTTCCTACTTCCCTCTTCCCCCATTCGTACTGCGATTATCCCGCTTCCCTCCTTCCTCCCCTCTGCCCCTCATATCTACTTCGATTTTCCCCTTTCTTTCCAAGTCCTCCCTTTCTACGTCCATTTTCCCCTCATTCTCCATTCCTTCCCCTCGTTCTGATTTCATTCTTCCCGTATGTTCCTCATGTCTAAATCTTTCGATTTAAATCAAATAGGGAGAAGCATCAACGATTCTTTTGCACCCCTTCCCGTACATAAGTCTCTCTCTCTCTCTCTCTCTCTCTCTCTCTCTCTCTCTCTCTCTCTCTCTCTCTCTCTCTGTTAGAGGGGAGGCGGACGGGCCGGAAGATTGTCTTTGCCTGGTTTAAGTCATTGTTTACCTTTGTGTTTTATTTCAATTCTTGTTTGTTTGTCTTAGTTTTCCTCAGTCTGAATGTTTGCTTACTGTTGTTTTTTTTCTTTGCAGGTGAGTGGAGATTTTTTGGGGGGGAAACTTTTGATGAAACTGCTTTGTAAGTATCAATAACTTTTTTTTTTTTTTTTGCCTAAAATCTATACTTTTTTATGTGGGAGATTTACGGTTCATGTTTCAGGAATTGTAAATTTGATTATGAGTGTAATGCTTGATTTAAAGTATATTACATATGTAATATATATATATATATATATATATATATATATATATATATATATATATATATATATATATATATATATTGTAATGGCAGCATTGATTGTTATGTACAATGTGGCATATTACAGTTACTGCAAGTATCTAACTTGAAAATTCCCCTATCCCAAATGCCTTTTTTTCCGATTACTAGTTTATCACGTTTATTCTCTATGGTAAATATTGGAAATAAATCTGTGAGGCCGACTGAAAATGGAATTCAGTCACTTAATTATTTACTAGCAAAATTTTTCTATTTCTGAGATTGTGTTCAGTGACTGTATCGTTAGTTGCAAGAATAGTAATGGAATTGCTTGAATCATGAAATACAATGTCTTAAGATTTATCAATGCCTTACTCAGAATTTGTGTCTCACATATATCCGTTAAAATCCTGAAATTGTTGTAGCAAAGTACGACAAAGGGACTGATAAATTCTCAAATATGTACTGTTGAATTTCAAGTTAATTTTTCCAAGAAAAATCAGAAATAGATGAATATAGTGTATTGTTGCCAAGGTTATAAAAGATGGAATTCACAGTCTCATGAGTCTGATGGCATTATGATATAATAACTTTTTATGGTACAAGTATATATATATATATATATATATATATATATATATATATATATATATATATATATATATATATATATATATATATATATACAGTGTTGAGGAAACTGCAGTAGAATTTAGTATGTATAAAAGGATAAGAATTGATAGACCCTGTACAGAGGATTGCAAAAGATTTTGGTATTTTAAGAGAAGAAGAAGAATGTTTTATATACCCTGTCGAGTGGATTGCGGTGAATTGTATGCTTTAATAGAAACGAATTTAGTATACATGTTAAGAAGATTTCGAGAGAATATAGTATTTTTTTTTTATGGAATCAACATTTATTGAGCCTGTCACAGGGATTGCAGTAGTAGAATATATGTGTCCGTTTGTGTGTACCCACCCTTTTTTTTTTTTTTAATAAAGCCAGACTGAATGTATGGAACCTGTCGCGAAGTTGTCAGGAGGCCTTTCATCGAAAACTCCCTTCTGAAATCCCCTGTTATCCGGGAATTGGAGGATGGAGTGAAGGATGGCCTGCATATGCCGCACGTTTGGGGATTTATCCTTCCAGATCCTTTACCTTTTGCGAGGGAGATCCTTTGACTTGCCATATAGTTTTAGGACTTGAGTTGATCCTGGAATAGGAGGAGGAGGAGGAGGGGGAAGGGGAGGAAGAGAGGAGGAGATGGATGAAGGATATGAGAAAGCCGAGGCTGTGTGTGTGTGTGTGTGTTTGTGTGTGTGTGAGCTTCCAAAGGGCTTATCCCTAACCCACCATCTGTTCTTCTGCATAATCGAGGATAAAGGATTGTGATTTCTTTTTTCCTTTTGGATTATTTTCTTTTTCCCGTCTTTTACTTTCGTCCTCAACCATGTGGTGACCGGAGGTCCTTCTTCATCCGTAGATGTATTTCTTTCTTCATGTGTGTCTGAGTGTTTTTGTGTGTGTGTGTGTGTGTGTGTGAATTCTTCAGGATGTATACTTTGTATCATGTATCCTGTTGTTTCCAACGTCATAAGCATCCACCAAAGATTTTGGACTTTGTCTTTATCGTTATTCTTCATGTGCATTTCCTGTTCTTTCCTCACATTGCACGTTTGGTTTCTTCGCTTTTCGGGCCCCTTCTAAGTGTCCCGTTGTCTCTTTCAGTTTATATATCCGTTTATCTTGTCGCCATGAATATTCTTCAGAAACTTCATGGTCCCCATGTGCATTTTGTGGCTTTTCTAGTTATTCTGTCTCCCTAAGATACTTTCATCAATTTTATCTTCTTTTCCTGCATCCGAATCATGTGAAGCCCCATGGTAATTCTTTGACTATACCAGTGTCTTGAGCAAATAGACTTCCAGCATCATTAATAGCAATAATAATCTGTGAATAAAAAATGAAGGTTAGCTTATTATTATATCTTATTTATTATGACTACATAGCGATATTACTCACTTTATTTTTTAGCAAAAGTTTAAGCAAAATAGATCTGTAAGATTTATAGAAATTATTTCAAAATAAGGCAACTGAATCAGGTAGTTTTGGGGAGTATTTGGTATGACTACAAATGTATGGGTGGTCTAAATGTCGCTGTTAGTGAAATATCTTAAGTATGATATAACGGCGATGCAAGCAATAACCATTGACGATGATGAAACTCGTTTAGATTGAAATATAATTTAATATACCGTCTATAAATGCCACAGAGAATTAGTGTTTTCTCAGTTAAATTGTGCAGCAGTAACTTGCACGCACATAGTGCAGTCTTAATAGTTTGAACTTTGAACAAGTGCAAGACAAATAAAACATCTGACTTGCAAAAAATTTTGTTGTTGTCACAGCAACGGCAAAGTCCTCGCAAGACGAGGAAATGGTCAGCTAAAGTCATTATGTAAAATGAAACCAAATTTCTTGAGTCACTAGATTATTTTTATTAATTTTTTTCTTAGTTTTTTTTTTTTCTTCTGCCAAGGGATTGGTACCCTGAGTTAGAAAGGTAATTTGGTTTAAAAAGACGACAAGGGATGTGTGCCTGTGTTGGTAAATATTTTTATGACTTTTGTGGTGAGAGAAATAATAATAGTTTTATTTTTATAGGAGAGAGAGACTATCAAAGAGAGGGTGGTTACTAGAATATTTGAGAGAAGCTAGTTTTATTAGTTTAAGTAACAGAGAAACGATTAGTAATAGTTATGAGAGAGAGAGAGAGAGAGAGAGAGAGAGATTAAGAGAGAGAGAGAGAGAGAGAGGAGAGAGAATATTAATGAGAGTAATTACAAGAGTGTGTGAGAGGAGATAGTTACATTAGTTTTAAGAACAGAGAACGATTAGTAACAGTTTTGTGTGTGTATGAGAGAGAGAGAGAGAGAGAGAGAGAGAGAGAGAGAGAGAGAGAGAAAAAAAAAAATTCATAACGAAGAGAGAATATTACTGAGAATAGTTACAAGATTATTTGAGAGAAGATAGTTACATTAGCTTTAAATAACAGAGAACGATTAGTAATAGTTGTGAGAGAGAGAGAGAGAGAGAGAGAGAGAGAGAGAGAGAGGTAAGAACAAATTAAAAATAAGTGAAATATTTTGACGGCCACAATAACAATAATGATAATCTGCTGGGAGTGGTGTGTGTGGTTGTGGACCGTGGAGTTGTAACACTATCTCGGTGAGAAACGAATTCAGTGAGTGTCTTCCTCCCAATCCTCGCCTTTTGGCCCCTGCTCTTCCTTGGGGCTACTGCGAGAATTCAGACATTGTTTATTAATGATATTATTTATAGAAGTTATTATTCAAACGTTGCTACCTAGTGTAGTTCTTGTAATGGAGATATTTTGGGGAGAAGGTATTGTGGTTTTTATAGTCGGTGCGTTTGTCAGTACCGGTGATGTCAGAAGATTTATTATTATTATTATTATTATTATTATTATTATTATTATTATTATTATTATTATTATTATTATTAGTCAAGCTTTAACCCTAGCTGTACAAGCAGGATGCCACAGGCCCTGCACAGAAAATAAAATCGATAAATGAGCAGTAAACAATTAAAGAGAAATAGCAAAGAAAAACAAATGAGATAAATTACTGGATAAAATAAGTAAGACAAACACTAAATAAACTGTGGCATGAGGCTTATGTCAGTATGCTCAACAGAGAAGCATTAATACTTTTTGTACTTCTGATGTTTTAACTATTCAGTCGTAGGATTAGGAAGCTCATTCTACCATTTGGTCACAGCAGGAATGAAACTTCTAGATGGCTGTGAGGTATTGAACCTCAGGAGAAAAAGCAGCTGTTTGAATAATTAACTGCCTATCTAGTATTACGTGGTAGATTGTATAGTTTGGGAAGATCTGAACGCAATAGATGATCAGAATTATGAAATATCTTACTCAAGGAGCTCATTGAACGATGGTGCCAGAGATTAATATCAAGACCAGAGATAAGAAATTTCAAAAAACTGTTTTCTGTGTGATTCATAACCAAGCAGTATTATTCAATTGCGTTCTGGTAATCCATAAACTTATATCATTATGGTAGTGCATAATGTTGTAGCTGTTATTTATTGTATGCTTTGATGTCCGACAATGCATTACAAATTACTACACCTGTCTGATATTGGTGTTCATGTGAGAGGACATAAATGGTGAATGTCTAGCAGAAAGGAACTGCGGAGGAAGAATGTCGCGGTGACTCACGAACTCGTGTCGTCGCCATCATTATAGGGAATGGTAATAGATCTTTGTGGGGGAGTTTTTTCTTTTTCCTTCTTCCAGTCTTTCATTCTGTTTTTATATTTTCTCTCTCTAGGTATGGGGGAGATGGGTGTTTGTGCGTTTGTGCATTAGGAAACTGTGGAAGCTTTAGTAGTTCATGTTTGTATTGAGTTTATGCTTGTTGGTGAGAAGTCCGTTTTAAGTTACATATATTATATGCAAACTCTAGTTCTTTGATAAACTGATCTGTATGACGAATATCCAAGCTCGATTGATAGATATTTGTATGCAGATGTAATTATGAAAAAAATATATTGATAGATATTTGTACGTGAATGAATGGAAATGTAATTGTAAAAAACACGATATATACAGTAGATAGACTCGTATATAATTAGATTCCGCCCACTTCGTTTATTATTTGCCATAGGTTATATGTAAGTCAGAAATGTCCTCTTAAGGCACATTTTCCTGTACACTTCTGCTTATTCACAAAACATGTATTTATAATGTAGGTACGAGCACACGTGTATTCTCTCTCTCTCTCTCTCTCTCTCTCTCTCTCTCTCTCTCTCTCTCTCTCTCTTCCCCGGGGTTATATTTTCCTACACCATTGTTGCTCATCTGTCGAGAGTGACTGTAAATGGGGTCCCATACTTCAGTTTTATTTGGTAAGTAAATCTGAATGTCTCCCCGTGGCTGGTCTTCGTCAACAACGGCGATAATTTTTCATTTAGATTTACTCTGTTTTTTAAGAGAATTTCATATTTACGTTATCTATTAAGGAAACGGTAATATTTTTTGTACAAGTGTTACTGTGTTAATTTTCCGTATGTCTCCATAATGAGTATGCATACATATATATGTATAAATATACTGTATATATGTAAAATTTAATGAAAAGGTATTGATGAAATGCTTAGTAAAGCAACAAAAGATAACCTAAAACTAACACTGAACACGTACATATGCGTATACGCTTGCTTATGTATGTGCGCTATAGGTATGTATATATACATCATATATATTTATATATATGTGTGTATATGTAATGTATATATATACATACATACATAACAGCGCCAACATAAGAAGTGTATTGCATACATATAGCATATATGTATATATATATATATATATATATATATATATATATATATATATATATATATATATATATATACACACACATATAATCAGTATATATAAAATGTGGATCAGTATATATATAAAATGTGGTTATATGTGTATTTGCGCACGCTCCTGTGTGGATTTCATTATCATATTTAAATCATATACCTGATAAAATTTCCATGTTATATCACCTCATTTATTAAATCTTATACAGCCATGTTTGTTTAGGACCCGTTAGTAGAAGAGTAGGGGTAAGCCAGCCTTAGAAGAACTGCAGGAGCATCCCCGTCATTTTTTTAAAGAGAGAGAGAGAGAGAGAGAGAGAGAGAGAGAGAGAGAGAGAGAGAGAGGATATGAGCTAGTTTAAGAAACCCGGAACCATCTTCGGAAGTAGAAGAAAGGAGCTGAGAAGACCCTGTGTTTTTATGGAGAGAGAGAGAGAGAGAGAGAGAGAGAGAGAGAGAGAGAGAGAGAGAGAGAGAGAGAGAGATTACCTGATGATCGGTTTCGCATAATCGGGGGTGGGAGTTACTATGTCAGGTCCTCCCCTGCTTGGTCTTAGATACTTCTAATTGCAAGTATTGGACGCAATGATGTTGAATCTGACTTAGGGATTGAATACAAGGTACCAGATAGAGTTAGAATTTCGCCATGGATTAAGCTCGCTGAAGTGACCTGAGGTAGATGCTTGGTCGCTGAAATGACCTGAGGTAGATACTTGGTCGCTGAAATGACCTGAGGTATATACTTGGTCGCTGAAATTACCTGAGGTAGATACTTGGTCGCTGAAATGACCTGAGGTATATTCTTGGTCGCTGAAATGACCTGAGGTATATACTTGGTCGCTGAAATGACCTGAGGTATATGCTTGGTCGCTGAAATGCCCTGAGGTAAATACTTGGTCGCTGAAATGACCTGAGGTATATACTTGGTCGCTGAAATGACCTGAGGTAGATACTTGGTCGCTGAAATGACCTGAGGTATATACAGTACTTGGTCGCTGAAATGACATGAGGTATATACTTGGTCGCTGAAATGACCTGAGGTATATACTTGGTCGCTGAAATGACCTGAGGTATATGCTTGGTCGCTGAAATGACCTGAGGTAGATACTTGGTCGCTGAAATGACCTGAGGTAGATACTTGGTCGCTGAAAAGACCGGTGGTATTGGATTTATGCTTACCCGGTAGGATATTCGGGAACATGATTAACATATGCCCAAAAATACGTACTGGTTGATTCGTAATAGTTGAGATATAGTGAGGTAGACAATCCCGTTGGTCAGAAGTCGTGAATGTAAATAATGTACGAGCAATCTAGGCTTTGTTATGATATAAAGTAGGTTGAAATAGAGGACATGAAACAATTTCTAGGATTGTGGTGGAATTATGGGCAAAGGTTCCCGGTTTTTATGGGTATGTTGTTAGGTCTAGAAACATGCCCTCTGGTTTAATAAACGTATTATGGAATTTTATGTCGTTCATGCCAGTGCTGGATGCTACTTATCGTCAACTCCTTCAGTAAAGAACACAGGAAGGGTCGTGCATCTTATCAACCTTTTTGTTGAAATGGTGGAACGTAAGAGATATAGAACCGTACGACTTTTAGCGAGAGCATTCGTTGTTTGATATTAGGTAAACAAGTGATTGCGTGCTTGAAAGTTTGTTATGGAGTGTCATTAATTGTTATTGAAGACTTTTGCAATTTCATTATTGGTTGTTGGAAATGTTTTCATTGTCACAATTTGTCGTCGACGATTTTTCAACTTACTCGTTATTTATCCACGCTATAGGAAGTAGAAAGATTTCTTCCTTTCAGTTTTGAGAGAGAGAGAGAGAGAGAGAGAGAGAGATTCTTTGACGGTCCACATTATATCTTCACTGTCCCTAAATTTGTTGGACATATGACCAGGTTCTTTTTGATTGGGTAATCGTAACCCGCCATGTAAACCGTCACAATCGGATTATATGACAGATATGCAAAATATAGGCTAGAAAAACGGCATTTACTTTCTTGCATGGTTTCTGCACTCATTTTGTCATTGTTGTGTTTTTATTTATTTATTTATTTATTTAATTACTTATTACTTATTCATTTATTTTAAAGTATTTAATATTTGGTTTTGTAGTGCTTTACTGCTGATAGTGTTAGCTTCTTTATTGCAGATAATTTTCCTTTTAATTATAACTTGCGTACATATTTTTTCATAAGCCATTCTAAGTAAAGGTGCTGTAACCTAGAATTGCATCACCTGTAAATGAATTCTGAGGGCAAGGTAGGTGTTGCCAGGGGTGAGTTGAATTGATTTCCGGTTTTACAAAACACGCATGTACTGTATTTTTTATTGATTTAAATGTATCCGAATTCGACAGATATAAGTATGTATGTTTAAGCGGGAATAGAGTTATACTCTTCTTGGCCAGGTAAATTATCGTTGCCTCTTTCGGATACCCCGGACCCGAGATCGAATACTCGGCCGGCCATCTGAAAAATTTCATTTCTTTCGTAATTTGGTTCCAGGCTTCGTAGTGATAAGAGTTTCCAAAATGTGAAGATACCGAGAAGTGAAAAGATCATTGTGGTTAATAAATACTGCGTATGTTTAGCATGTATGGCAGCAGGTTAAAATCACTGAAGTTAAGCTATTACTAAGAGCTGCTCTTTGGTCAAGAGCCCGTGCTGGCACGAGGCTAGTTTAATCTCACAACAGTAATTAATTTGGGCTTTCTATGGTGCTTTATGTGTAGTGTGGTGCTAGGATTGCTCTATCACTTATTTATGTATGCAAATGTAATCACATTCCTTTTCATTTATGCGTGGGTACATTGTAATTCTTGTGGGGAGGTCGTAACTTTATTTTTTTTTTCATTTTAAATAAGGCTTATGCCGTGAACTGTATTTTGCAGAGGGAAAAGAATTTCCATTACAGAATATTTTATTCATGCAGCTTCATCAGAAGAGATAAAAAATTCAGTTCATATTACATTGCTGTAATAGAAGTGTATTCGACGGAGTATAAGGAATTGTTGTTGATGTAGTATAAAACCTATTTGAGTGGACAGACTGTAGTTCTGATGAATAATTTCAAAGAGGGTTACTAAACGGCTCTCTCTCTCTCTCTCTCTCTCTCTCTCTCTCTCTCTCTCTCTCTCTCTCTCTCTCAGCAGACGACCTGTGTTCGATTCTCGAGGACGGACGAGAAAAGACGAATGGGCGCTGTCATCAAAATCCAGCACTCCACAGTTTTCTCAAGCAGTGAATTATATACCTAGTTGTTAGTCGACTTTTGTGGGTCACATGCATGTGGGTGGGAGAGAGAGAGAGAGAGAGAGAAGAGAGAGAGAGAGAGAGAGAGAGAGAGAAACACGACGGGAGTGTTCGTTGCTCAGTCATAATTATATACCATCAAAAGGGAAGGCCCTCGACGAGGTATTCATAAACCCATAAAGATGAAACCATTCATAAGATATTTCTCTCTCTCTCTCTCTCTCTCTCTCTCTCTCCAAGAAATTTGAAGAATTAGTCACCAAGCCAGAGCATAAAAAACGACCCATTATTTGAGATTGTGCGTCGTCCCTTGCTTGTGTTGCCTCGTACATCATTGGAGATCTGCAGACTTACAAAAGCTTTCGCTAGTGGACGGAAAGCGCTAGGTGATGAAAATAGGGATTCGCCCGGTTGGGTTGCAGATGATCACAGCTGCGGGGGAAGAGGCGTTGCAGGACTTGCAAGGCAAGGCAGTTGAGGGGTAGGATATGATTTCAGGGGAGAGAGAGAGAGAGAGAGAGAGAGAGTACCAGTTGTTCGCGATATACAATATGAGTAATTTTGTATTGCAAGTTTTGACTTGATTGTAGGGTGTCTGCTGAGGACGAGTGACAGAGAGAGAGAGAGAGAGAGAGAGAGAGAGAGAGAGAGAGAGAGAGAGTACCAGTTGTTCGCAATATACAATAAGAGTCATTTTTATTGCAAGTTTTGACTTGAATGTAGGGTGTCTGCTGAGGAAGAGAGAGAGAGAGAGAGAGAGAGAGAGAGAGACGGAGAGAGAATTACTACCAGTTATTTGCAACACACAATAAAAGCCATTTTGTGTTGCAAGTTTTGACTTGAATTGAGACCGTCTGCGCAGGATGAGAACGAGTATGTGGGCAGAAAGCTAGTTCGGTCGTGTTGTCAAATATTTATGCTGTAGTTTGAAAGAGAAAGAAGAACCATTTAATCTAAATGCAGAAAATGAAAACAAAGTATAGACCCCGCTCTATGAATTAAATCACCTCATATGAAAAAAAAAAATATGCAGCATCCTTGCTGCATAGTCATTTTATTTTGCACGCGCTTCTCCACATCGAATTATCTCACGTTTGAAGAATGTCCTCGCTGCGTAGGGCGGCTTGGTAGGGGGGGTTGGGTAGTAGGGGTAGGACCGCGTGGGAGGGGTGGCCCGTGGCACAGGAAGAAGGGCAGAAAGATAGAGAGCCTGCAGGAGCCTGTGTGAAAGATGGGTGGAGGCGGAGTTGGGGGGAGTTGTGCTAGTGCCCAACTTAGCTTGTAGGGAAACAGGGTGGGGGCGGGGGCGGGGGTGGGAGTGATTTGGATGACTTGGAGTGGATGAGCAAAAACTCGCATTCGTTTGACATCTTGATTTACAGCTGCTGATGAGGTGGTGTAACGGAACCTTCTGTTGAGATAGAAAATGAAAAAGTTCTAAGCATGTCTTTGTGTGTATGCCCGTGTGTGAGAGAGAGAGAGAGTTAGAGAGAGAGAGAGAGAGAGAGAGAGAGGAGAGTGTAAAACATTTTTAACATGCTGTATATACATATACATTATATATATATATATATATATATATATATATATATATATATATATATATATATATATATATATATATATATATATATATATATATATATATATATATATATATATATATATATCAACAGTAAATCGTTTCTCTTAATAGTCAGGAAACAAGAAAGTGGTCACTATCACATTCATACTTCAGCTAACAGATACAAATCTATATATATACAGTATATATATATATATATATATATATATATATATATATATATATATATATATATATATATATATATATATATATATATATATATAGGAATCAATCTTTTTATATTCCTCTAAATTACTGCAAATTAAATACAAATATTCCAATCTGAGAGGTTATGTTTTTAATCACATTCTCCCTGAAAATAACACTGCATTCCCCCACCCCACCATGAAATCACATCTCATCTTTTCTTTCAGCCAACAGAAAGCAAAGAGAAAGTAAAAACTGAAAAGTTATATTAGATGGTGACTTCCATTTATCACCTTTACGGTCACTTCTAGTGGCTGGTTTCAAAATGCATCCCCAAGGATTTCTGGGCGAGAGAGAGAGAGAGAGACTGAGACTTCAACTTGACCAAAATTTTTCAAGATAAAAACCTGCTTCTGTCCTTAGCTAAATGCCTGTCATATTATTTGCAAGAGGAAACAGAAAGGAAAATGGGTTTCTTTGGCAACGAAGGAGGTCTTACAACAAGAGAGAGAGAGAGAGAGAGATGACACATGCGTAGACTTCCTCCCATTCTTCTTGAATTACCTTTACGACGTGACTGGATTTATAGTGCGTTTGGTAGATAGCGAAAGCGCTTCCGGCCCAAATCCGCGCGAGTGTCTCGTGAAGGGTAATGGAATGACGGGCGTATCTCTGCATCATCACATTCCTGCTGGCGGCGCTGAAGTGGCAACAGCAAGAGCTGCATCGGTGAGATTTTCCTCTCGTGCGTCCTTCCTCCTATCTCCCGTGGAAAGTGCCCTGGGAGAGACGCGCAATTTGGAGCACGATAAACAAACTGAATCTCCTCTTCCAGGTCGGTTTTGGTGTCGAGGTGACGGGCGAATGATTGACATTATTTTCATAACTCTTATCGAGCTATTCTGGACTCTGTCGTTTCCTAACTTTTGTGAAAGGGGGGATCGTGGTTTTTGGGGGTTTAGGCATAATATCCCTCGGTATGTAAAAGGAAACGAATAGAATAGAAGGAAAATGCGATAGGACTGAGAAAATGGTGATTTAAAAGAAAAAGGTATATGAATAACTTGTTTGAGGTAGGTTGCTTTCCAAGACGAGAAACTCGTTATTATTATTATTATTATTATTATTATTATTATTATTATTATTATTATTATTATTATTATTATTATTATTACACATTTGTTGGAGCGAACTAACAAACCACTGATCGTGATTCGTAAGCTTCCATAGAACAGAATCGGCATCGTTTCTAAAAAGAAAACTAAAAAGAATTGCTACTGGCTAGGTTTATGTTGACCTCTGAAGCCTCCAGAGGATTGTTTTAGTTTGGTAAGTGGGTCAAAGTATTTGGAGCGGAAAAGAATAAATAGGTAATAAGAATGCTTATTATCATAAAAATATATCACTCCTGTAGAAAGGCGAATTATTGCAAGTTGTGGTCGGAAGAACCAAATAATAAGCACTTCAGAGCACAGGGTATCTTTAGAAAACCGTATTAAATGCAATTATGTCGTGTAAGTATTAGTGAGCCGGCATCTTCCCCCTTACAACCCTTTTATCTTAGAAAAAACCTTACTTGTGTAGTATTCTTAAAGGTATTTTAGAATTAAAATACACAGACCTTTTCAGCAACCCACTGTAATTTAGCTTTCAAGTGCTCCTGGCAAAGGGACCAGGAGCCCTTAAAGGAAAGCTCAAGAATTGTTTTGCCATAAAGAGCTGGGTATTGTTATGCTAATGTACTTCAAAACATCTACACGAGTAGGGTCTGTTTGTCTCCTGCATTTGTCAGGGCTCGGTTATTCTGTGTACACCATATGAGTATCCCCCCGCCTCTTCGTTTGCATCTGAATGTCGAACTGGGATCCGGTCTAGATGTGTCATTCGTATCCGGATGTTTAGACCTTTTTTTTTTTTTTTTTTTTTTTTTTTGGGTCCCGTTCAGCCGAATATTGTGATTGGCTTTTTTTTAAAGGTCGCCTACAGAGGTCTTTGGTGATCTAAGGCGTCTGCCAAGGGGTCTGAAGCGTTAATCCTCGAAGTCCTGTTGAACGCACCACTGCCGGATCTTATTGAGTTATGTGCGGATTATCTCGGAGTACGTCCGTTTATTCATGTGGCGTCCGTTCGTTTTTTTTTTTTTTATACACTTCGTCTTGTTGTGTTTATTGCGTTTTGTGCGTCATCGTCATTTGTCTGACTTTCTTGTGTTGTCAGTTGTATGGATCTGTTTGTGTTTAGGGGGTCCCAGCGATGTCTGCCTCTTCATCTGTTATTAGAATTATGTCATTTTTTGTTTTAGTCTTCATAAGGTTTATATGCTTTAAAATGTTGCAATCTTCGTCCAACTGAATTCGTACAAAAATATTTTAATTGGTTTACAGTCTGAATTTTACTGCTGACTTTTTGTTGCTGCAGGCGTATATAATAATAATAATAATAATAATAATAATAATAATAATAATAATAATAATAATAATAATAACATTATTGTGTATTATTATTATTATTATTATTATTATTATTATTTTTATTATTATTATTATTATTGTTATTGTTGTTGTTGTTGTTGTTGTTGTTGTTGTTGTCACTGTTGTTGTTGTTGCTTTCTCTTCTTGAAGACATTCAGATTGACGCGATCCCGCATGAACTTTGAATACGAGTCTATTTTATGAACTCGACTTGCATCTCGCCCACATCTGTCAACTTCGTAGAGTCGCAAGTGCTAAGTATCCACCTCTAATTTCCCGAAGGCATTAAGCTTAGGGGATCAACCGGTGACGTGTTGAAGTTGACAGGTATGATGTGGAGGTGATGATGTTGCGGTCGTTTTCGACCAGGCAGATGCCGAGCGGGTGATGTGCTCGCTCGCTCTCTCTCTCTCTCTCTCTCTCTCTCTCTCTCTCTCTCTCTCTCTCTCTGTCTCGTCTATTGGAGTTGATTTGTGTGATCTCCCCCGGTGTGAAAAGGAATGGGTCGGGTTCCCAGATGCTGGGAAGGAAGTAAGGAAGGAGGAGGAGGAGGAGGAGGAGGAAGAGGAAGAGGAAGAGGAGGAGGAGGAGGAGGAGGAGGTAAAATATAAGGAGGAACGACATGATTGAAAGGACGAAGAGTACGACGATTAAGAAATTGAAGAGGAAAAAGCAGGAGAAGGAAATTGAGAGGAAAAGAAAATTAGGGTAGAAAGTATATGACAAGAAAATAGGAAGGGAAAGTAGGAGAAAAGAAAATTAGGGTAGAAAGTATGAGAAGAAAATAAGGAGGGGAAGTATGAGAATTAGCAGAAAAAGATGAAATATATGAGATGACAGGAGCATTCTAGCTTTGAAGGAGAGAAGAAAAAGTAATATGTGCTCTGAAATAATGAAGAGGAGGAATGTGATAAGAAAACATAGACACAATTGAAGAGAGAGGACTAAGAAAAAAATGATAAGCAGGTGGGAGGAGGATGGTAGAGGATAAGTATGATAAATAAAAACAGTGCTAAAAGAAGAAAAGATGGAGGAGAAGTATTGGAGAAGAAATATAAAGAAAAGGAAAAAAAAGGCTAAGGAATGGGAGCTGGGAGAAGAACACAGGGAAGGAGAAGAGAAGAGAGATTAAAGAGGAGAGGCATACGAGATTCAAGTAGATTAGAGGAAAGTTCACAAATAAAGAGGATGAAAGTAGAAAGATGCAAAAAGGGGAAAAAAGTGTAAAAGATGAATTTAAAAATAAAAATTGATGGAAAGATACAAACTAAATAATGCAAAATTACTTAAGACATAAGAAGGAATTGATGATTTAATCATACTATTGACAATTCGGAATTTGAAGAAAGCGAAAAGGACGGAAAGAAAATATAACTCCACAGGGGTATTAGGAATAGAAGGGAAAATGTTGAGAAGTGTGAAAGTATGAACATATTAAAAGCAAGAGACAAAAGAAAAACATTAGGGAAAGAATCACAGACGCGAATATTAATGATGAGATGATAGTTAGCAAAGATAGATGATGTATAGTTAATAGATAATGAAGGATGTTTTTTACGACCTATTTTTAATAGAAGAAAATTATTGTGGTATTGAAATAATACGGAAAACACACGCACATACATACCAGCGAACAGCAATAGCAGGAGCGGTGAAAAATGCTATCCATGACACGGGGAGGGAAAAGTGCGTGGATTTAATTTGAAAAATTCCTTTTGACAGTTATAAATAGACGCCAGTGGAGATTGGATTCGCTTTTCCTTGAAATTTACTGTCGTTTTTACTCGTTTTTCTCTGTGCGCTTTTATTTGTTTTGGCTGTGAATGGCTGCATTGTTTTATTGTACAAATTACTGGTAATTGTAATGTAATTATTCTCGTTACGACTGCGATAAAAGCCAGTGGAGATTAATTGGGTCGTTACATCCTTCTATATTATATTACTTTTTTATATTTGATTAGCATTTTATTGTGCATTCGTCATGTATTTGTGTAGTTGTAATCATTGTCGTGGTTGTTTTTACTGCTGCTGTTGTTGTTGAAGAAGCCACTGCAGCTTGAATATCTGAGAGCTTCACCAGCGTCTTTCCATCACAACTGCAGAGAAGCTGATTATCGGCGTATATACATTCACGTCCGAATTTGTTTACCCGATATATTTACCCTCCAAGGGTCGATGGGCCTTGCTGTAAACGATTTACCAGAGGGCGTAGGAGGAGAGAGAGAGAGAGAGAGAGAGAGAGAGAGAGAGAGAGAGAGAGAGAGGAGAATTTTTTCTTCTGATAGATGCATGTCCTAATTACTCTCTTTAGTACTGGGAGGACATGAAGCGTTGTATATCATTCGTCTCAAATGGTTTATTTAGATGGTTAGGGGAGGCGGGGAGGGTTAGGAGAGGTGGAGGGTGGGGGCTGGGTGAGAGTGTATGGAGACTGATCGATGATTTCGTAATGAGTTTTTATAGAGTTTTTCATCTTCGTCTCCTTCAGGATTTTGTTTTGGTTTGAAGTAAGTTTTGTTATCCGTTTCATTTTCTTATATATTATTCGGTACTCTAGTTGTTCGTTTGAGAGAATGTTAAAATTACTTGTATTTCTTAAATTGAAATCATTTTTAAATTGTCTTCACGGTAAATGTGGAAGAATTTAGGCGTTTTGAAATCATATCCAGAGGTATTTTGAATTTGAATTGATTTTGTTGTCATTCGTGACGGGCGGAGTTTGTATAGAGAGAATGAAAGCAATAATTCATTACTTTGTTCTTCACTTGTCTACCGAATTAATTATATATACTGTATATATATGTATGTATGTATGTATACATGTATATATATTTATTATATATATAAATACTGTATATATATACATATATATATACTGTATATATATAATAAATAATCAACACACAATCACGTGAGAAAAAATAAATTTCTGACTCACATCAGGATGAAAGGCCTGGGTTCGATCCTGATGTGAGTCAGAAATTTATATATATATATATATATATATATATATATATATATATATATATATATATATATATATATATATATATATATATATATATATAATGTGTGTGTGTGTGTGTGTGTGTGTACGTTATTTTTATCGTTTTGACCAGAGTAACGTATTCTGTGCCTTTTTCAACTGAATAAAAATAGATCACTCCCGAGGCCTGATTGAATACATTACTGTGTATCACTTGATACACAATGAAACCTCAACAAACACAAATTACTTTGCAAAGTAAGAGAATGCTTTTATACTTTGCGTCGAACTGTGTGGATATCTTTTGTACATATTTCTTGAGTGCCGACAGAAATATTCATGGTCTGCATTCCGGCGTTCCTTCGGCCAAAGAAGGAAGTTCATTGCAATCGTTGATTCATGCAGAAGCTTTCAAAAGTTTATTTTTATGATTGCCTCTTCCTTACGACTCCAGAGGAATGTGCTTTTCTTCTTTACATTTTTGCATGTGTTTTTATTCTCGCCTTGTGTAGTTGTGGGAGTGTATATGACCATTCTCGCATGTTTTGTTATTTATACGTTCATTGACTTGCTTTTGTGCTCAAATTTACAATGCACGGATACTTATTTACACATGTATTCGGAGTAGTCAGAGCGAAAGAGAAGGCTACAAAGCAGTCGATTCCTTCTGTTGATTTTTATGATTTAACCAGCGTTATGTCAGCACAGGCTTTTAATCATAGACCAACCCGTAAAATTCGCTCCCAGTCTTGACGATAGAATGCTCTAGGTTTTGGGGGACATGTAAGTGGATAAGGAATTCCAGACCTTGAGGCTGAGTCACTAGATGGAGTTGTCAGTGCATCACGATGTAATTAGAGTCAATAACTGTCCAAAGCATTTTCAGTAGCAGGGATGTAAAGAGGTATTTAGTATTCTTATCTGACAATTATTCTTTGTCTTTGTTGTTGATACAAGCAGTCCTCGTCATAATTTATCAGATAAAGTGACGTCGCAGTTGTTAAGGTCATCGACTCTGTACAAGTTCTGCATAGGCACGATTAAACACGGTTTGTACTGGAGGAAAAAAGGCCACTTTAATTGAATATTAGAATCTCAGTGTGGAGCTCCATCGGAATGCTGTCTTACGAGAAGACGTGATCGTTGAAAAGCAAGTGGTGATGACTGTAGTTATGCCTTCATTATAGAGAATATCCATCAATCACACTACTTACACTTCTATAATACATCTGAATTATTATAATGTAAACGAATAAGCTCAAATTATAATGTATAAAACTTAAGTTTCACTGTCAGTTCTGTTATGCTAAATCATTCATATTTGATTTGACCCATTACAAAAGTGGTCTTCGCATTGTCTCAAAACTTCCAAAATTTTATAATGTCCGCGCCATTATTTACTTTTTAATTATAGTAACAGTCCACAGAGCCTTTTGCAATGGATACCTTATAGAAAAACATATGAGATCAGATTTTGGAAATTTGATATAGTCTATTTAATGACCTGTTTCAAGTGATAGCAAACTTACAGTGAGTTTCTTAAGTCAATTTCTTGAAAACCATTCTTATTAAAAACATATATGTGACAATAACTTTGGACACCACGACGCTAGAGAACCTTAAATGAAATTATTATTTAGTACATAAACTCTTTGAATGTTTGCGTAAAGACTGATGCAGTTGGCGACTGGGAAAATGATATTTTCGGGCGAACGTAGGCTGAAAGAGTTATGAGAAGAGGAACGAAAGCGAAAATATAAAAATGTATGGCATCCATCTTCGGATTCAAGGTTCACGGCTCTCGCAACAGGTGCGCGAATTTATTATGTGCAAACGAGCCGTCTCTTAAGCTGAAATAAAAAGAGATTTTCTTTGAATGTACCAAAAGATGGTAGTTGAGATCATCACCCGAAAAATGAAGGGAATTCAATCATAGCAGAGGTGTTGCTTCAGAAAATAGCAAATTATATCTGGAGGTACCTTATTTGGAATTTGAATTCTTATTGTTATTATTCATAAAGGGATGAATTTGTAATAGGAGAATGAAAGCAATAATCATTTAATTGTGTTCTTCATTGTCTTATGGTTTTTTGTCGGCCAAAGCTATAAGATTAGTGTTGACATAACTTACTTTATTAATAAATAATCTATGCCACCTTCCAAATAGGTTTAGTTTAAGATACACACATGGAATGTTTAGACGCCTTATTTAACATATCCCCTGATACAGGAGATAGCATATCAACAGGCAACATTGTTAAAAGAATTCCGATGGCCTCTGTTCGTAATGTCAGATTAAAAATTTATCTCGATGAAGGATGTTGTTGCTATATAATACTGAAGATATAATGAAGTTTACTGTGAGATTATCAAAAAACCCTGACATATTGTACGCGTTTCCCTCTCTCTTCCTCTAAGCATCCACCGAAGTTAGAACACGTCTTGGATCTCATAACCCTCTGGGTGCCCACGAACGCACGCACGGGAAAACTAAGATACCAGACACTTCTCATTCCCCCCCCCCCCTTCCCCTGTGGTAGACTCCCCTACCCAGTCATATGGCATTGGTGCCTGTTCACGTTCTCTCTTCCTCATACCCCTTCCTCTCCTCTTCTCCTTTCTTCTGCCTAATCCTCTCTCTCTCTTCCCTACCCATCCTATACCACAAGCCCCCCACCCCCTAACTCTTCCCTCCTCATGCCCATCCGCTCCTCCTCCCCCCCTTAGATCACCATAAACTCTCCCGGATCTTTGCCAACAACATATGACACACAGACGCGTCACCCCATCCCTCCCTAATGCCCTCCCATTTCTCGCCTCCCGTTAACCCCCCCCCCCTTTCTCCTTCGTGTGTGTGTCTCTCTCTCTCTCTCTCTCTCTCTCTCTCTCTAGGCAGACTAAGAAGGTCTCGAAAGCTTAGTCTCCTTTCTTACTTAGTTCCTTTTTGTCAGCGCGTGTCTGTTCATTGACTTTGCTTTGTGTTCTGATTTGAGAGGTGTATAATTCAGTTTAATATTATTTTGTTTGACTTGAAGTCAAGATGATTTCTTGTGATTTAAGGAAGTACAGGACGAAATGGTTTTCGGTGGAATTTGTTGTTTGAGAAGCAAACTGTTCGATGATTTTTAGTGAAAATTCAATCCGACTCATGAGTGAAAAATCAGAATAGCTTTCCTTGAAGTTTGTTAAATGATAAAATGAATTTAAGCTAATTTAAAGAAACATAATTTCTTTGACTTAAATTTACGTATTCAAACGCCTCTATAGTAATTCATTTTTATAACAAACTACCTTTATGTCAAAGGTTTCGGAAATTTAATATAGACACTTTCGAAAAGACACCTTCATGTCGAAGGAAGTAAATCTTGGACAATATGTTTTTCACAAATTTAGTTGTATCATCAAGTTGAACTTAAACAGAATGTCTCTCTCTCTCTCTCTCTCTCTCTCTCTCTCTCTCTCTCTCTCTCTCTCTCTCTCTCTCTCTCTGCAGCCATTGTCACATTTGTCAACTTCAAGAGAAATCTGTATGCATGTGTGTTTGCAGACAGTCACATTCGTCGACTTTATTAAAAAAAACCTCTCTCTGTCTCTCTCTCTCTCTCTCTCTCTCTCTCTCTCTCTCTCTCTCTCTCTCTCTCTCTCTCTCTCTCTCTCGTGATTCTACCCACGGCTCACAACCTAAGTATTTGTGTTTGATCCCCGAAACGGGCGAGGAAAGGAACGGCATTGGCGCATTTTTTAAAAAATCAAGGATGGCTCTCCTTACCCAAGCGGTGAATTATGTACCTGGTTGATAGGTGGCTGTTGTGAATTGCAAGCTATTTACAGATTCGAAAAGGATATCAGACCTAAGCAATCTGTAATCCGTCAATAAAGAATTGGGAGGCCTCGACGAGGCAACTTTCCCTCCTCCAGGCCCGAAGCCATTCATATGGCATTCATAAGATTAGATTCTCTCTCTCTCTCTCTCTCTCTCTCTCTCTCTCTCTCTCGACATTTTTATCAGAGCGTGTGACGAGGGGTGGGTGGTGTTAGCATAACTCCATTCAAACCGATCTGTGATGTTAAATGAAGCGAGACATTGGTTAAATTTTCGCCCTCCAATTTTCAGTCATCCTTTTTAGGGATATTTTTCCCCTTTTTATAAGATATTCAGGGTTGTAGAAAGATAGGGGAAGAAATTCTTCTCTCTCTCTCTCTCTCTCTCTCTCTCTCTCTCTCTCTCTCTCGTGCGCACGAAGCATCGATGACATTCATTTTATTTTAGATCGCGTCGGGCGATTAGGATTTTTGTGTAGGTAGGAAAACGTCTTGTTTTCCTCGGGAGCCTAATTATGTTAGCTCTGCACTTTCACACACACGCAGGTGTTGTCAGCTGGGAATATTCTCGGCTCCAGTTACGCAATACATTTCAGCCCAGACCAAACAAAAAAGCTTTTGCGCATCCTCTTCTTCTTATCCGTTGGTAACTCTTGCTCTAACACCTTTAGTCTTCGCTCGGATATGCTAATTGTCTTATTGTTGAGTGATTGGCTGTTTTTGACGGGCGTTGCCGTTGTTATGATTTGGATGAAGGTAGTACAATGCGTCGCGTGATGAGGCCGCCGTGGGTTTTGTACATCGGTCGTCTGTTTGTTTTTGAAAGTTTTTTTTTTTTTTTTTTTTTTTTTGAGAATTTTGTACGAACTCGTCTGTCAGTTATTTTGTGTTTGACAGTGATTGACAGGTATTTCAAGTTTGTCGTTGAATGACAGGTATTTTTCTCTCTCGCAGGTAAGATCATGAAATGGTAATAAAAACGTGTTATTAAAAACGTGCATTGCAGGTTTTCTTTCTTGCTCGATCTGCGCAGCAAAAATGTCTTTATAACGATTGTTGATGTACTGCGTGTTTCGTTTGCTGTTTTTATAACGCAAACCCCCCCCCCCTTTTTTTTTTTTTTTTTTTTTTTGAAAGAGGATGGTTTGCTGCATTTGTTAAACCTTTCTTCGTTGATGTGGTTTGTTGGCTTTTGGGTTGAATGTGTCCAACGTTAACTGTAGTTGGTGGGAAGGTAGATGAAAAAAACTTTTACTACCAAAGTAGAATTCTTATATATATATATATATATATATATATATATATATATATATATATATATATATATATATATATAATGTGTGTGTGTATATATATATACACACATACATACATACTATATTATATCTCTGTCTCTCTCTCTCTCTCTCTCTCTCTCTCTCTCTCTCTCTCTCTCTCTCTCTCTCTCTCTCCTGAAAGTTTATATTAGAATTATTTTTACGGTCATCGTAACTCTTTCTAATACTTGTTTAACTGAAATTTATTCAAACCTTAACTAACTCTCTCTCTCTCTCTCTCTCTCTCTCTCTCTCTCAACGACCAGGGCATCTTTTTGTCTTTAAACTTCCAAATTTTGGCCCGTCGGTTCTCCCCCTTCCTAGGCTATCCCCTTTCACTTCGTTTCCCGTTTTTTTTTTTTTGCCTTGTTTTCTTTTTATTCTCTTCTTTCCTTCCTTTCCCACCGTTCGTTAGTCTGCCTGTCTTGTCTCTTTCATTCCCATCGTGGTGGAAAGCAGTTTTTTTTATTTGCATCTGTCTGTCTGTCTGTCATGCCAATCTTTTTTTTTTTTTATATCTGTTCTTGAATAAATATGTATTGGAAAATTAGCCACGGGATGTCGTCGAAGTTCGTGTTAGCATTCGGATGCAGTAAAGATGCTCTCTCTCTCTCTCTCTCTCTCTCTCTCTCTCTCTCTCTCTCTCTCTCTCTCTCTCTCTCTCTCTCCTGAAAGCTTATATTAGAATTAATTTTTTACGGTTATCGTAACTCTCTAATATTTGTTTAGCTGCAATTTATTCAAACGATCTCTCTCTCTCTCTCTCTCTCTCTCTCTCTCTCTCTCTCTCTCTCTCTCTCTCTCTCTCTCTGGTTCCTGTCGCTTGGCACAAACAACGCACCACAAACAATTTATCTCTTCTTTTCTTTTTCTATAATATGCTTTCGTTTTTTACGTTTGGGGAACAATGCAATCCTCTCTCTCTCTCTCTCTCTCTCTCTCTCTCTCTCTCTCTCTCTCTCTCTCTCTCTCCATACTCTTGGGTAACCGCAAAATATTGTCGGAAAGCTTTCGTCATCATTTGAATTTTCTTCAAAACGGTGATTTTTATTAAACATTTATAGCTGTCTTTTTGATATAAGCGAAGTCAGTTACTTTGCTAATTTCATTTTTAACATTTTCATAATTTGCATTTTCTGCATAACGTGAAGTGTTATTTATACAGTTTCCTCTACTGTTTTTGTATTCTTTTAATGTTAAGGTAATTCAGCTTCGTATAATTATTTCTTACAATGCTTAATATTTTTCTATAATTTAATTAGTTTTCATT
Organism: Macrobrachium rosenbergii; assembly: GCF_040412425.1. Taxonomy (NCBI): domain Eukaryota; kingdom Metazoa; phylum Arthropoda; class Malacostraca; order Decapoda; family Palaemonidae; genus Macrobrachium; species Macrobrachium rosenbergii. The sequence continues at coordinate 13,653,401 of NC_089747.1, forward strand.
GTTTGCTTAACATTTCTCTATAATTTAATTAGTTTTCATTGTTTGATGATAAATGAATATTGTAAAAGATATGAAGAGGAATGTATTTTATATTTAAATAAAAATGACAGACAATTCATATATCACGATGTAAAATAAATGCTTTTAAATTTTGCATTTTTATTAATCTAGATGTTTATTTATGGCCAAAACCGCTGCTCGTATTGCAGAGTGCGCCTTCATTGCTGATAGTTTATTTTGATCATCCGAAAACATAGTTAACCTGAAAGTTTTCGAATTTTGCGTTGGCATAGTATGTCAATACTATGTGAATTTTGCATTCACATTGTAAAGCAAGAGGTTATTGACATTTTCGATATTTTGTCTTGAAATTGTTTTTTATAAAAAGTCACATACAGGTTGCTCAGCAGGTAGAATCGGAATGAGCCCATGTTCGGAATGAGCCCATGTTGCTCTCTCCTCGCCCTGGATTGAAACACTTTTTTTTTTTGGTATTGATGCCAGTGTTGCATTCACTAAACTATATATATATATATATATATATATATATATATATATATATATATATATATATATATATATATATATACTATATATATTGTGTGTGTGTGTGTGTGTAAAATATGTGTGTGCGTTTTCAAACATACATTCCTATTTGTAAATGTAACCATTGCATACATTCTGATGGATTGGAAAGAATTATTACATTGAACTTATTATTAGATGCATAAATGAAAAGTCACTTACACAATATCTTGCCTTAGGAGTCAGAGGAATAAGATATTACTAATGAAAAAATTATTTTGGAATGTGAACGTATTACATTGAATACAGTAATTGATGATTAGAATAATCTTAGTGATATATCTTTTTCAAATTTTCGCTTTGGTTTCCTTTATGCTTAAAATTATGTATAGGGGTGCCTGTAGCATATTCATTGATACAGTTTTCTAGATTCTCTATGGACTGTGGCTCTTACAATTTTTTTTAACAAATCCCTTTGAGAGGTAAGTTAGCCATCGCCTTAATTAAACAGTAGTTACGATGCAAGTATGAGCGCCATTTCGATAAAAGAAAACATTATAGTAATAGTATTCTGACACGTACGGTTTCACTAGTAAAATTGATTTCCAATATAACCAGTTTTTCTGCTTATATTCTTTTGTCTTTTTTCCGGATTTCAACATAGGTAGCTCAGTACGTGAAAATATTGAATGCCAGTTGATGGCAGTACTCTTTTTGAACTCTTCAAAAAACAAGGAAATTACAGTGTAATTGTGCACCCATCGAGTTCCTAAGTACGTACTTAAACTTTCTAGGTTTCACGCCGTCCTCTAATCCCCTCGTTTTTGGGGCTGAAGACATTAGTACACCCTCATATTCAAAAGCATTTGGATGCTATGGGTATAAGTTTTTATCTTAAGGTATAGATGTACTGTAGGCTGCTAAAGATCGCCAGGTTTTTTTTTTTTTAGATTCTTAATAGTTGGAAATCTCAGGTAATTTTAGATACATATATATATATATATATATATATATATATATATATATATTATATATATATATATATATATTATATATATATATATATATATATGCATATATATTTATTTTAGTTGTATTATGTATATAGACAAAATAAGAATTAGATAAGACATACATACGCATGTATGCATATATAGGCACAAACACACACACACGTTTATACGTGCATACAATATTCATTTAATTCCTATTCTGTCATTCCTAGAGGTGCATGCAATTGAGTAAAGCCTTCGCCATAGCAGTTGGAATTCGGAAAGAGAGAGAGAGAGAGAGAGAGAGAGAGAGAGAGAGAGAGAGAGAAGCTGATGGAGGGCCAAGCTATGGGTGAGCTGAGCTGGCTCTACTGTTGTTTACATTTTTGCCTGCAAGTGTTTTAACCGGATTATTGTCGGTGCGTTGATCGAGGCAATGGGTTGAACACAAGCCGGCGTTTTTAAGCTAGGCGTTGATGGGTTTGCTTGTTTGTTGTTGTTTTTGGCCGTTTGGTCCACTGGTAATGGAATTTCTTGTTCTTGTTGCTTTTGTTTCAAATGCGGCTGTGTTCGAACGGTTTGATAAACAATCGATGGGCTTGGCCGGTTGATGGTAAAATTTCGTATGGAAAGGATATATATTTTTTTCCGAAAAGCTTTTTCAGTATTTTTCATTTTTGTTAAAGGTAATCTCTCTCTCTCTCTCTCTCTCTCTCTCTCTCTCTCTCTCTCTCTCTCAACATCTTTTTCTTTCAGTATACGAAAGCAAGATATCTCTTTGCAATTGAGATGTGTATTTTTACTTAACATTCTCTTCTCTACATTTCTCCGGTACATTCTCATAGCCTTAATGTTTTTCCGGAGCATTTGGCATACTCCCCAACGTATGTACTTTTTTTTTTTTTTTATCTCTGTTCAAAGACATTATACCTCTCATGATTTGTGACGAATCTGGTTTACTTGTAAATTTTCTCATAATCATCTGTTGTTATTATTATTATTATTATTATTATTATTATTATTATTATTATTATTATTATTATTATTAACATTAAAATATCTTACTTAATATTACTAAGTAATAATAATAATAATAAAATTCAACTTATTATTATTATTAATTAATTATTATTATTATTATTATTATTATTATTATTACCTTGACTTGCAACACGAGAACTATTCTTTCATCAAAGTCTTTCTCCTTATCACCGTCTTGTTAAAGAGAGCTCACGCGCGATAAATCCCGCAAGGTGGTGTGCCGTCTTCTCTTTTGATACCTTAGCAGGAGCCGTTAATAGCGCCATTTAAAGAGCTTTCAAAGACTCTCTCTCTCTCTCTCTCTCTCTCTCTCTCTCTCTCTCTCTCTCTCTCAGTTTTCGAGGTCCTCAGGAGAAATTCCGCGGGGAAGGGGTTGGGTATGTGACCAGGTCCCTGGCGAAAACAAGACGTTTCTCTGTTCATCTGAGCAGTGAGCCAGAGACTTGGTGGGCAGTCGACTTTTGAGGGTTGACTGCAGCCGGGTATGTAGAGAATAGAGGAAAGATTAAGATGATATAAATGCCTGAGCCTTCAGGACCACGTCAAAATATATAGTAAAGTATTTAAATAACGGAATCCCTCAGGGAGGTTATATTCACCCCACCGGTGTAACACCATTCACCAAATTATGTTCTCAGTTAGCTTCCATTGCTGACTGATTTCCTTCTACCGCCAAGCTGTGGAATGCTCTCTCTCTCTCTCTTGCTTCCTTTCTTTCATGGGGAGTATCTGTTGTTTCCTTGTGGACTAAGTCAATTTTTTTTTTTTTTTTAATCTCAGGGCCATACCTGAGGAAGAACTCTAATATGGCAGTCCGAATTTTAACCTCACACAAAGCACAACGCACAAATAATGCGCTTTCATACGTTCAATAGTTATTTCTTTTGTTGTTTTCATTTATTTTTTTTAACATATACTTTACGTACAGTATAGTTTTTTTGCATAAATACCGATCTATATGTTCCTTCTAAATATAGATTCTAAATAAGTATATGATCGAGTTCTTACCCTTTTTACATTTATCACGAACAGTTTTTAACTGGGTATATGAATTCTTTACTGCTGATAGTGGATGAACATGGGAAGATATAAGACCAATCTTTTCATTAGCACAGCTCCTTTATTCTACGAGAATATTTCTTTGTAGTTAGAAAGTGTATGGTTCATAACCTTTGGAATTTATGTTGATCCATCGTAAATATTTTTAAACATACTCATTATGTATATAAAATATATATATATATATATATATATATATATATATATATATATATATATATATATATATATATATATATATTTGGATTTGTTGAGTTTTCATTCATTTTCTTTGCTAAACAAAAAATAATTTCTTTATAAGTTAATTTTCTTGTGCTGCTCCCAAGGGCACGTATAACCATCATCTTATACGTAATAAACGTTGCACGCTACCTGTAAAGATCTGTCTAGTTTCTTGAAATTCGTAATAATATTCTCCTTCGAAGTTTTGCATGAACTTGGAAGTTTGCAAAGAGTGATGTCAAGATCGCGTGGTTAAAAATCGCTGCAATCAATAGCACTATGAATTGAAATTTTTGGGAGGAACACGAGAAATTTCCTTGGGGTGAGGAACACGTGACAACAATTTTAATGTTTTTTCTTTTCACTCTTGAGAAGCTATGTCAATAATAATAATAATAATAATAATAATAATAATAATAATAATAATAATAATAATAATAATATTCTTTCCTTTTTACTCATGAGACGTTATGTTAATAATAATAATACAAATAATAATAATAATAATAATAATAATAATAATAATAATAATAATAATAATTTTATTTTTCCTTTGTACTCCTAGGAAGTAACGCTTATAATATTGATAATAAAAATGTTCATAATTTTATTATTTTTCCCTTTTTACTCCTGAGAAGTTATGTTAAATAATAATAATAAAAAAAAATAATAATAATAATGATATTTTTTATTTTTCCTCTTCACTCTTGAGAAATAATAATAATAATAATAATAATAATAATAATAATAATAATAATAATAATACAGATGAGACCCGGGAACGAAGGTCCTCACCGTTATTATCTTCACTCTGATAGGCACTGCTGTGAGCAAGGTCCCGTGCCAGCTTAATCGAAAACTGCAATATCACGTTAATGAATTAATATAATTGTTGGCGTAGTAATTATTAATGTTAGTGTAGTAATTGTTGTTGTTTGCCCTTGAATACGCAAGTATCCTGCCACCCGTGGGTATAAGTAATCAGCTGTAGTTAACTGCGTAATGCAGTTCATCTTTGTAAATGAGTTGATTTTAATATGAATCCCCCCCTAAAAAAAATATGCTATTATAAAAAAAATAGAATACAGTGAATCTATCAACTTTTGTTATTGCAGCGGAATTTATCGTTGCAGGTAGTAAATTGCAAATTACCAGATACTGATTTGTTGCGAAGCATCTGACGTCATAACTACAAAGGTAAAAAAAATAATCAAAATTAAACAAAAACAAAAAAGAAAAACTAAAGAGGCAGTAGCTATAGGTTAATTTTCTGATAAGAATTTCTCTTCGCTAAAACTCTCATGCTTACGACGAGGAAAAAAGAGAAGACAGCCACTTGGAAGTGAAAATGCACATAAAATTGTGTGTGTGTGTATGAGAGAGAGAGAGAGAGAGAGAGAGAGAGAGAGTTTCTACTCAGGATTTGATAAATGAGAGAGAACATTTAGGTTGTAGTAAGAACGAGATAATACATCAGAAGAAAGAAACTTTGAGTATAAGAGAGAGAGAGAGAGAGAGAGAGAGATAGAGAGAACTCAGTAGAGAAAAGTGAGAGAAAATTCAGGACAAAGAGAGAGAGAGAATTCAGAGAGAGAGAGAGAGAGAGAGAGAGAGAGAGAATATAAAACAAAACTTTTGAACATCAAAAGATGCGGATAGCGATGAGGGAAATCTCTTTGGATAAGATCATGGAAGTCATTTGAATATTGAAATAAGACGCATGAATATTACATCAGCGTATTATATCGCGGGTCGGGGAGAGGGAGGAGGTGGGATGGGTAGCTGGGGAGGGGGGCGAGGGATTGTGTTGCAAGGCTTACGGACCACTTTTCTGCGGAAGATGTTGCTGATAGTTCCTTTTATTATTCATAGTGTGTGTGTGTATGTATGTATGAATGTATGTATGTATGCATGCATATATATATATATATATATATATATATATATATATATATATATATATATATATATATTATGTATCTATAATATCTATATATATAGATATATATACATATATACATACATATGCATATATACATATATATATATATGTATATATATATATATATATATATATATATATATATATATATATATATATATATATATATAATGTCTTATTGTTGAGCACATTGTGAACACTCCCTCCTCTTTTGTAACACCCAGAATTCGTCATAGAAATGGGCATCCTTCTATTGCATAGTTCAATGACTTTTTCTTTTTTCTACCAAGCTTTGGAGTTCTCATCCTGCTTCTGCTTTTCCTGGCTCTGAGGACCTTTCTTCTTTGAAGAGGCGGAAAGTCTACCGCATCAGTCATGTATAATCTCCATCCTCTTCCTTTCTTTTCCTTGCTTAGCTTTCTTCGGGCCTGGGCTAGAAAATGGCATCAAGTTGTCTGTCCCATTTATATCTATAGTTTATATTGTCTTTGTAAGTCAGTAAAGGCATTTGCACCGCCATCTTGTTCATCCCTTTTCCTCTTCTTTCATAAACTCGTCTCTATCAACGATCCTGAACTTATTTCGGCTCGTTTCGTCATTGCTCGTTCTTGCTTGGAAACAAAAATCATGGCGAGGCGAAAAAGATAAACAGAAATTCATATGCGGCAACTCCCATCTCTTCTGCTGCTTTCTACCCTCCCCCTCCCCCTCCCATCCCCGATCTTATGCCCTCCTCGCCCCTATATCGTATCGCTTCTCCTTTGACTGTGGTGGCATTTGCTCTTACTCCCTAATATTTACGGAACGGGGCTCCCGAAA
>NC_089747.1:13665000-13687500 GCF_040412425.1 Macrobrachium rosenbergii
ATATATGTACTATTAATTTATTTAATTTTCCATAGAATTCCCTGATATGTGTTATGAATCATGAAACTAAAGGAAACAATATATTCCTATATATATATGCATCGATATATGTTTGTGTGATATATATATATATATATATATATATATATATATATATATATATATATATATATATATATATATATATATATATATATATAAACTTACTGAATATTGTAAGGCGAAATACTTACAATGACAGTGAGCATATGATACATCCATTTAAAATCTTTGTATAAAACATGTGTGGGACTGAATAAGGTTTTGAGTTACGAGGAGCTTGTACGAAGAGCTTCTTATATAAAGACGTTATTTGAAAGCGAGTGGGACGTGCCTTAAGTTTCATATTACAGTAAGACTTTTTCGAAAGAATATGCATTTGGCTGTCCCTGGAACGAGTGATTTTAATGAAAATTTTTAGAAAAATGTGTGTATAATGGTTCAACGAAGCGGAAGACTGATAAGAATTTTCCTCTGTAACGCATATATGCTGGCAGCAAGTCGGCGCATGCGCCAGAACTTTCGGGATTAAGTTCTTAAGCTAAACTGGTGTTTTGATCACAAATATTGCTTTTCATAACAGGTAATATGATTGAAAGGTGTAGTGGACTAACATGCATGTTTAAGAATGAGTGCATGGTTCAAAACTTTCAGGTGGATTGGTGTGTCTTGATCAAATTATGCCGTCTAAAAATAGTTGATGCATATATATATGTATGTAATATGTATATATATATATATATATATATATATATATATATATATATATATATATGTATATATATATATATATATATATATAAGTATGTATTAAATGTATATTTTGAATGAACATTCAAAGTCAAGTTCCTGAGCGAGATGGCAATGTTTTGGTAATATATCTTTTAATATTATGCAAGTAATTTTAATTCTGCATAAGCCCTGTGAATGTAATGTCGTTTATTGATAGAAAAAAGTTTAAAATTAATAATCTTAGAATTATATAATTGAGTACGAGTATGTTACAATAACTGAATAATTTGTTTGTTTCTGTTGTGTATAATAATTATCATATATCTATGTTTGTCAATGAATTCTTGGGTAGTACGCCTAAATTATCTTAGAAAATTTAGCTTTTTAAATTGGCTAATTTATTGTCTGTTGTAGAGAAATGTTTTGTATTTTTCGATAAAAAGGTTATATTTTTTTCGTAAAACAACTAAAGACCAATGGTCAAGTAGATTGTTGCCTTTAAAATATCTTAACGACTATTATAAAAGTTGTCAACAGATTTCTTTGCTCAAAGTTGAACATTGAATTATTTTAGATTTAACGAAAAATTGTTATAACCAGTTGTTAACTTTTTCATTTGAACGAAATTGATTTTGGTCAACAAGTACGCATGCGGCTTGAGTTTAAAACAAATTCTTAGCCAATGATCAAGAAAGTTTTATGACAAACACTTGAATGAAATATTTCTTTTAGCTGAAATAAATTTTTTGCTTCTCCAATTTCATTTAAACTCACTCCCATTCTCCTTAAATATTCAGAAGTTTTAGGTATTTGCAATGAGCATTTGCGACTTAATAAAGTTTCTGAAGGCAAATCATCAACAATGATGTTGAGGCTATTGAGGCTATTTAACGGATTTTTAAAACTTTTTATGAGTCACACACACATATGTATATATATATAACCCACCTGAACTGACTAATACAGTACACTGCTCAGGTCATAAAAGACACGTTGGGTTGGCTCACCTTGAAATTGAACCGTGAGTTCCTCATCCCCACCGTTTCGGATTCAGTTTTAAAAGTATATAATCTTTTTCTCGACTGCTGTGAATCTCCTTGGCTTCTGTGGGAAGTCCCGAGTAGGGTTCTTTGTTCAGATCTCGGTAACTGTGTTCCCGCTGAAGCCTGGGAAGTGACCCATTCTTTCAACAGTTGTCCTGGTCTCCCTTGGAACGCACCAGATGAGGGGCTCTCTGCCGAACCAGAAATCAAGGCTCCCTCCGGAGTCCCCTGAGGGTCGCCTCTTAATATTAAACTCGATGTCAGATGTTAACCTACAAAAAGTTACTTGACTCCGGCTGCTACTTTCTTTAATTCATCAGAGGCTCTAAGACCCGCCAGATGATCCCATCAGAGGCAGTTTTAGATTAATTTGGCTCTACGGCGTGAAATTGCCGTCAGTTTTAGCCTCAGTTTCTGAAAGGAGATAGGACTGCTATCAGATTGGATCAATGAATTTAAGGAAGTTTAGGAATCAGAAGTCCATTTGTGTGTGTGTGTGTGTTTTTTTTTCTGTATGAAACCAGTTCAAAATTATCAGAGGCACTCCGTCAGATTCTCGATGGAGCCTTTGTTCCCCAGTTCAGCAGAGGGTGGACGCTTAGTTTTGACTGAGCGTCCGTCCTCAGGAACTTTTCCCCTCACAAGTCAGGGGTGAACACGAGGAATGGGGAACTGAGAACTTATTTTACGTCGTAAAGTAAAGGATTATTTGAAGGTAGCTCTAGAATCTAAATAGAAATAAGTTAGTTGCTGTTACGTACATACTATAACTGCTGAATCAAATATGAAATCCTATTGTCAAAAGCTTCCAATAAATAAGCCCATTATATACCTTTACAGAAGGCTCGTCATCATCCCGTCGACCACACACACACACACACACACACACACACACACACACACACACACACACACACACCAAATGTCATTCGCCTCTCATCTTCTACTCACTCTCGTGGTTTCCAGGTAATAATGCCTTTGATTACAACACCTTTTCCATCTCTTTTCGCGGTTTCCCTTTACTACTTTCTCCCGGAATTTCTTAATTATACACATTTTAACGAAACAGTTGTCCTCAATTGTCTCCACGTGACCAAATCACCTCGATGCGTTCTTGTCCTGTATTCCTTTGTCGTAGAGTGCCGTAAGAAATGAGGAATTAAATTGAGAGAATTAGAGAGAGAGAGAGAGAGAGAGAGAGAGAGAGAGAGAGAGAGAGAGACACGTTTCACAGTCCATGTCATGCCAATCAGTTGGATGCTGTGACAAAGGAAAGTGGAGATGAATTAAATCACTGAAGCATCGCAGAAAGTGAACTCACGAGGGGGGAAAAGGAATTCTTTATCACTTCAATGAATATGTCTTTGTGTCGTTGCTTAGAGAGAGAGAGAGAGAGAGAGAGAGAGGACTGATCGTATTTTTAACTGGTAGATATTGCAGTTAAATTATGTGAATAGATCTTCATTGGGTCGATATTTTCTTTGGCGATATTTACTTAGCTTCCTTTGCAACTCTTGAATGAAGAGCGAGTTTGTCACGAGCAATACTAAGTTCAGTTTATTTATTTCTTTATGTATTTATTTATTTATTTATTTATTTATTTATTTATTTATTTATTTATTTATTTATTTATTTATTTATTTATTTATTTATTTATTTATTTATTTGTTTAAAAGAAAAACGTACCTGAAAATGAAGCTTTTATTCGGATGGTGAAGGTTAACATCGATATCCTGAGACCCTGCTTTTAATTTACCTAATGCAGTGTTGCTTCTTTGTTAATGATATAGCAGTTTCAAAGTTTTTTCGTGATCGTCATAGGAATTGTGCATAGGATGTAATCCCTTATTATTATTATTATTATTATTATTATTATTATTATTATTATTATTATTATATTGAAGTGTTAGCCGCGTTGTTATAGCCACTTTACAAATGGTTTGTTGTTTATAATCATTATATATATATATATATATATATATATATATATATATATATATATATATATATATATTTATATATATATATATATATGTATATATATATATGTATATGTATATATATATATATATATATATATATATGTATATATATATATATATATATATATATATATATATATATATATATATATATATATATATATATATATAAAACAGTCGTAGCGTCAAGGCCACGTGGTATGTTTATCCAGGACCCTAAATATGTCGTTGATTTATGTTATCAATAGAATCTTCTCGGCTGTTCCCCAGTTGGAGAGTCGCTTGTTTTATTACTTTTCGTTAGCCCGCTTTTAATTTCCGCGTTATCTTAAATCAGTTTTGGTGTGAATATTGATGATGTTTTGCACAGGTAGGTTATTGATGCAGAAGCAGTGCACGGGGCGAAATATGAATCTAATGGAAGAAAATTTTTTGGATATTTAAATTGAAAGGCTTTCCCCTTTGCAAATAGTCAGTTGGTAGGAAAGGTTCATTTGTTGTACGAAGCAAGGGGATGGAGGAAAAATAACGGAATGTGTAAAGCGAACTCTTATTGGGCTCCAAAAAGAGTCGATGAGCGAGGGAGAGATTATAATGTAAAATATACAGATGGGTTAATTGGCAGAGATGGGATGTTTTGATGTGCAAATGAATCTGATGGAAGGAGTTTTAACTGAGTATGTAAACTGAGAGGTCTGGAAAAGTCTGTTGTCATCCAGCCTGTCTTGAAGGGCTTTAAAAGAAGGAGTAAGAAAAACATTGTTTAATGGAATAATTCACTGACATCAGCTGTAAAAATTGTGAATAAACATGAGAATAAAAATATCAACAATCATAGGAGTAGAAATAAAAATAATAGGAAATAAATCTAATTTTATGCGCAAGTTGCTGATTGATTGATTGAGAAAAACTATGTGGAAGCGCAGTTGTTTGCTTGCTTGGGAATGCAGTCTGGGTGTTGAGTGAGTGGGTGATAGAGGAGAGGTCTCCGGATGAGGAAGAGGAAGAAAAACAGAGGAAAAACTGTGTAGGTGCTCAAGTGAATGAATGACTTGAGTAGAACTGTTTAAATTGTACAGATGGATGGGTGTGACAAACAACTATCTAGATGCGTAAATGGTGGATGAGTAAGGGTAAAAACAAAACTTTTAGTCGCAGGAAGACCTGTGATGAAGAAAATCCATTTCGATGTGCAAATGGATGAGTGACTGAGGAAAGCTATTCGGTAGTCCAGATGAATGAGTAATGGAGAAAAGCCATTTCGATGTGCAAATGGACGAGTGACGGCCCCAAAAAGAGTAAAAAAAAAAAAAAAAAAAAAAGACCAGAACGTGACCGAATCAGCATCACCTTTACTTGTTTTACCCAGAATTCTCGGAATAACCAGTGTGCATTCTCTTCCCCAAGAAGGAGAATTCGCTGGATCTGATGCATCTCCGAAAATGGAAAGCCGAAATTTGCCTTCTCATAAGTAATAAGGTTTTGATAGCAGGTGCTTGACGGAATTTTGCGGTGGTATGAAAACGTGCGGCGTTTTTCTTTTATCTTCGTTCGATTTTCGCTTCTGTCCTTTCCTTCTTCGTTCGATTTTCGCTTTATCCTTTCTTCGTTCATTGTTTACAGGAATGTTCAGTGCTTTTTTTACGTTAAATAATTATTTCGTTGTTTATAGCTTTATCTTATTTATAGTTGTTCATAACTTCGGTGAACTTTGGTATGAAATCATTATTCCCTCGTTTATATCTTTATCTTAGTTGTTTCTTATCGCTGTTTTGAACTTTGATTAGTTTCATACTTAGACAATATACGCCAAGAACTCATTTTCCCATTACAAGAGAACCTTGGCATTGTTCCGTACTTGTTAGAAAGAAAACTGTGTGCGTGACGACTTTCCAATCTTTCTCGTGGTCGAAGCAGGAATCAATATGTTTACAGTTTCCCGTCCAGGAATCGGACCCGAAATGATGGGTCGTAGAGGGGTGACCTTTTCGCCTCTACATAAACGATGGTCATTTGGACGGATGAGATTAAGTTGGGAAATAATTCAGGAAATAGCGAAGGGAAATGAGAGATAGAGAGAGAGAGAGAGACTGAAAATTATTCGAAGTTTTTGTGTAAGATAATAAAGGATTTCAGATTAAAAAGATGTGCGTGTTTTAGAGAGAGAGAGAGAGAGAATTAAAATTATTCTAATGTTTCGTAGAAGAGAATACAACATTTCAATTTTAAAAGTTATGCATGTGAGAGAGAGAGAGAGAGAGAGAGAGAGAGAGAGAGAGAGAGAGAGAGAGTTACAATTATTCAAATTTAAGTGTGAGAGAATGTAAAAAGTCTAATGAAAATGTGTACATATGCTAGAGAGAGAAACAGTTATAATGATTCGAATTTATGTGTGGGGAAATATAATAATTCCATTGAAAATGTGTGTATATGCTAGAGAGAGAAAGAGAGAGAGAGAATTAAAATTATTTGAATTGTTTGTATGAGAGAATATAAGGTTTCAGTTTAACAAGATGTGCGTGAGAGAGAGAGAGAGAGAGAGAGAGAGAGAGAGAGAGAGAGAGAGAGAGAGAGAGAGAGAGAGAGCGATTATAATTATTCAAACTTTAGTGTGAGAGAATATAAGAAGTCTAATGAAAATATTTGCACATGCTATAGAGAGAGAGAGAGAGAGAGAGAGAGAGAGAGAGAGAGAGAGAGAAGGAAGGGGATCTAGGCCGGTGTCCCTTCCTTCAAGATATGTTAACGCTTCGAGATGTTATGGGATAGAGACGTTGCATGGTTATGAAGGCTGAAAGAAAGAACGGGGGGGAAAAGGGCCTGTGGCAAAATCCCAGGTGACAAAAGGAGGGAGGGAGGAGACAAAGGAGGAGGTGATAAAGGCGAGGGACAAGAGCAAAGCGGAAGGAGAAAGCATGTGAAGTTGGGTGGGATTTTTGAGCACCTGAAGGACCTGATGAGCCTGTTGGTGTGGAAACTAAAGAAGAGCGAGAGAATTTTATGTTAACTTAAAAAGTTTTATATTTTTTTAAAGATTAATATCACCTGAAGGCGTAAAGGAGAGAGAGAGAGAGAGAGAGAGAGAGAGAGAGAGAGAGAGAGAGAGAGAGAGAGATGGTAAGCATAAAGCTGTTGTGCTATTTTAAGAAGTAATGTTAAGTTAAAATCGTTTAGGGAGAGAGAGAGAGAGAGAGAGAGAGAGAGAGAGAGAGAGAGAGAGAGAGAGAGAGAGAGAGAGAGATATGGTAAGCATAAAGCTGTTGTGCTATTTTAAGAAGTAATGTTAAGTTAAAATCATTTAGGGGAGAGAGAGAGAGAGAGAGATGGTAAGCATAAAGCTGTTGTACTATTTTAAGAAGTAATGTTGTTAAAATCGTTTAGGAGAGAGAGAGAGAGAGAGATAAAATTATTCTAATATAAGATTTCATTTTAAAAAGATGTGCATGTGTAAGAGAGAGAGAGAGAGAGAGAGAGAGAGAGAGGGCGGGGGAGAGAGAAGAAGGAAGAAATTATTTAAATATAGAATTATTGAAATAATTTTTGAGTTAGAACTATTGAAACTTGAGGGCGTGAGAAAGAAAATAGAGAAACGCAACTGTCATTATATTTTTAAAGCGCGATATTGAGGACGAAAGGTAAATATATAAATACGTTTCGTTGCCAAAGAAATTTTATACCTAAGAAACAATAATCGTCTTCTACACTCTTTTCTTGTCACCACGCGGTAGTATTTCTATTTACATAAAATATCTGAGATCTTCGTAGTATAGATTGATAGATAACGATTCTAAGCACAGAACCTGACTTCGACGGGATTATGTACACAGAGTTGAAATCAACTTATACATCTCGCTGATAGCAATGACAACGTTACCGTGTATATGTATCTTCTTCGTGTAGAATAAGCAAGTGTTACGGAACAGTTATTGTCGATGGTCACAGCAGAATCTTTCACTCGTTTTCCTTTTTCGTTAAGTTTGAAGTGTGTGATGCAGATATCGAAGGGAAGGGTGGCGTGACCTCTTTGTGTCTCTAGGATCTCTTGAATTAAATTTCAGGTCGATGTGGACGTAGAAAGCCAGGTTTCATGAAAAGTAGTCTCAGATTTTGGGTAGAGAGAAAACGTCGTGGTCTTATAAAGATAAATGTCGATATATATGTATTATCTCTCTCTCTCTCTCTCTCTCTCTCTCTCTCTCTCTCTCTCTCTCTCTCTCTCTCTCTCTATATATATATATATATATATATATATATATATATATATATATATATATATATATATATATATATATATATATATATATATATATTTATCAGAACGTAATGGTAAAGTAATCCTCAATAGAAGACATTTAATTCATTTCTCTGTGGAGTAAAATGTATTACCATTCAAGAAATCAGTTTTTAACTGTATCATTACAAACAAAACGGGTATACGATTCACCTAAATAATTCATATTAAACTACGAAAGAAACGTCAAGAAGTCTTGAAAATTCCTGTGTAATTCACGTAGCTCATAGTTTGTGTGCGAGCAGATGAGAAGTTATGACAAGGCGCATCCCCGAAATACAATAGTGGAGTGTTTGCGGAAGGAATCCAGACTTTCTCCGAGGCATCTCTGTAAACAAGATAAGAAATTAGGTACAGATGAAACCCTAAACAAATAAAGTCGTATACGGCCATACGCGCATGAAAAGCGAGTTTTGCCCTGGGTAGAAATGGCAGATTATGGAGGTGCGTGTTTGTATGTACTGCGTGCTTTTGAATTTTATATGTACACGATTGTATGTATAGTTTTATGTGAATATGCGTCTGTCTCTACCAGCCAAAAGGAAAAATGAAAAATGTTTGTAAATCCCGACCGGTTCCGTTTTGTTCTCTGTTTTCCTCTGAAAATGGCTTCGCAGTAAAGCCGAAACCGGTCAGAGTTTACAACCTTTTTGGCATTTTGCCTTGTTCTTGGTAGACATATAACTCACACTTCAAAATTATTATAATCGTGAATGTATGTATGTATGCAGAGTGTACATAGAGGTTGCTGGTTCTATGCTCGTCTCTTCACTGGTAATAACCCAACGCAGACGACTAACTATCTGGTACTTGATTGCGACAACTGAGGTCAGGTGGGATTGAACGTGGCTAAAATGTTTCGGATTATTCGGTAAGCAATCCCGGGACCTCTTTCTGGTAAGGCGAGTGTCCTATAGCCACAGCGAAGCCTTTTTGTCACCACATAACCTCCTGTCCTTCAGACACCAATCTTGTTTTCCTCATACGTCCTTACTTTGCCTTTATTCTATTTTTTAATCTAATTTTTATTTTTGGTGGCCTGGCGTGATAAAGAGGCTGAGATGTTCATCCTGTTGACCGTCTTCCGGTAATTTGATAATTAATTATATGGTAATCGTCGTTAATTTGATCTGTGACTCAAACGTATTCATGAATATTGCTTAATAAACTTCAGTCCAGGTATGAGAAGAGCACATTACAAGAGAGCAGCAGTCTTATTAGAGAGAGAGAGAGAGAGAGAGAGAGAGAGAGAGAGAGAGGAGGAGGAGGAGGAGGAGGAGGAAAGCCAAATAAAAATAAACATCTCCAGCCAGGAGATGCCGGAGTTCGAGATTAGCTTCAGGTCTCTGTGATATATGACGGTCGGGGTTATGAATTGCGGCCCCCGGTGAAATATAGCCGTTATGAATAGACGCAATTTGAAAGTTGTGAATCCACGTTTTAATTCGCTCTGATTAAGATGTAATGGGAGTAACAGTTCAGCGTTGCCATTTCTAGTAGAAGACAGACGGGTGGGTTTCGGCTTCGAGTTGTCGCCATTCAAATTTGGAAACAGGGCCTCAAGAGTTTCGTGTCATTTGTTCTTTGTGTCTTGCGGACTAAAGGACGTTTTATTTTTGCTCTTCTTCAGTGTCACCAGTTTAGCAATAACTTATTTACATTGTGTTGTTATAACCATAAATATTCGAGCTCGCAGGTGTTCGCAGATAATTTTATTCTTATTTACTGACTTGAACATGAATTTACACAATTTTTCAAGAAGCTCTCCTCGCAAGCGACAAGAGCCGAGTTCGATTTCCGATAGGAACAGACTGGATTTTGACCAGTGTGTTAGAACCTATGGTACCTCTGTTGACCTGAGTTGTGAATAATTTAACAGATTGTTAGATAACTGCGGTTGATCATAAGCAGGGTGAAGAAAGGCATTGGGTTAGCAACCACATCCTATAAGAGTTAATGATAATTACAACCACTATTTGTGTGTATATATATATGTGTATGCGTGTGTATATATACTCACATATATATGTGCATATATATAATTATATATATTTACTCACACACACACACTATATATATATATACACATACATACATACATACATACATACATACAAGAGACACACTATATGTACGCGTCATAAACAGAGAGAAAGGGAGATAAACCCCCCGTCATGTGCGGAACACCGCCATGTTTTTTGTTACTTAGTTTATTGTTTAGGATAAAAGAGGCGCCGCCGTGCTTCTGTGTGTGTGTGTGTGTGTGTGTGCATATAGGGCATAGAACGTTCGCCCCTGTATGCCATATGTGAAAGAGCCTGAGTGCACTACGGATTCCATTTGTATGAAAGAGGATTTTTGTGTTTATTTTGGTGTTACATTGATGGAATCGCCTCCTTCCTGAAGCGTCCGCTCCGAACAAAAACACCCCGAAAAACTCCCCGCTAAAACTCGCTAAAACTCTTTCGTGTTCTGCGGTGGATCTGATGCCTTTGCTATTTACAACGAGAGAGAGAGAGAGAGAGAGAGAGAGAGAGAGAGAGAGAGAGAGAGAGAGAGAGAGAGAGAGAGAGAGATTTATATATGTATCTCGTGTTTGGTTCAGTGTTTGTGGATGTTTGTTCGTTATATGTATATATATATATATAATGTGTATATATATATCATATATATATTTATCGTTTTAGCTCATTGTTGTGGATGTCTCTTTGTTTTATATATGTGTGTGTATGTGTATGTATGTATATGTATGTATACATATGTATGTGTCTGTTGTTTGAGCTTACTCTCCTTTATGGCAGTGAAGTGCGGATACTGGATGCGAAGCTAAGAAGAATTAAAGTGCTGAAGTGTATTGTGTGGTCAGTATGTGGCCATGTCTCATAGTACCCTGAATGAGAGAAAACTGTTGTTTAAGAGGAAGATAATTTGAGATAGTTTTTTTTGTGTGTAAATAAACACAGTATCTACTAGTTTAGAATATCAACGAAAACAGTTACAACAAATCTGCTGAGCGTCTGTCTTTATGTTGCACTGTACAAGTAAATGAGACGTATCTTGATTTTACTTCCTACTTCCGGGGTGGAAGTTAAAGGCAATAAATTACTTTAAGCATTTTTCTCCCCGCAATCTATTTGTTAGCCTGTGTATATCTTAGGTGGCATTCCTCCTAGTCAGCCGCGTCGCCGGCACAGAGGAATCTCATCATTATTTTCTTGACTAAAGATATTTTATAATATTTTTATGTTGTTAAAATTAATGTTTGTATGTCTATTTCAGGTAAGGCAGCAGGTTCCAAGTCACTCACCGAAAGCATACTTGTGTAAGTAGATATTTCCTAAAATTTACATGCAGAGAGAGAGAGAGAGAGAGAGAGAGAGAGAGAGAGAGAGAGAGAGAGAGAGAGAGAGAGAAATGTATTGTTGAGGGTTATACGGTTTTTGTCGATGTGTGAAGTGTCTCACCGACAAGTTTGTCGACAGACCAACAGAGCTGAATTCGTGGGTTTTTGAGAGAGAGAGAGAGAGAGAGAGAGAGAGAGAGAGAGAGAGAGAGAGAGAGCATTTGTCTACTTCAATTTTAATCGTTGAGGATACCTCACTGTGCTTACGATATCACACTTAATGTTCTAATGTGATGACAAATAGACATATCACACATACTAGTTTGTCGACAGGCCACTGGGAATTGGACTCCTAGGTCAGGGTTTGATAACGGCCGTTTCCCTACGTAACCAAAAATGGTGCCTCGTTTTCTGCAGCGCCATTCGCCATCCCGTCTGCTCTGGAAACAGAGAAATGATTGCCCGAGGTTCCTCAGCTTTAAGTGTCCAGAAAATATGAAATGAGAAATGGTAAACTGTGCGACTTTCTTAGACAGGTAAAACGAACAATAGAAGGAATGTAATGAATGGCCTGTTGAAATTCCCCTTCCCCAAAATCCTTCATTGTTCAGCGAACGGAAATGAAAGGAAGGTTTTAGAAAAAAAGGGGTCTCGTAATGAATGATGGCCTAAACCTGCTGAAAAATAGTCGTTCTCTTCAAACGGCCTTTATTCAGAGGTGGTCTCTTTATCATTTTTTTTACAATTTTTTTTTCCTCGTTTCAGTAATTTCTTTTGAGCCATACCGCACTTGATGGTGAGTGTAAGGTTCCTGGTTTTTTTTTTATTTCGTTTTTTCTTTCAATTTTAATTTCTTTTTTACTCTTTTTAGTTTTACTTTTCGTGGGTATTCTCGGAAACCGTAAAAACGTAATCAAAGGTTTACGAGAATGGGCTTTTTCTCTTTTTTTTTTCCTTTATCTGCTTTTATCCTTGCGCGTTTATCTGGGCATTGCCCCTTGTGTGCTTGGCTCCCTGTGTGCGTCTTGCCTTTATTTCCTAGGCTGTGTGTGTGTGTGTGTGTATGTGCGTTCGCCGATCGGCTGCTTTTAGTGGGCATTCTCTTCTGTCAACTCGTCTCTCGCTTGCTTTTCCTCCGTATCCCCTTCCCATCTTTTATCCCGAGTAATCATCCTATTGTGTATCCCCGTTTGTGCTTTGCCGCTGTTGCTTGTAGTGGTCGTTGATGGTCACTCCTTTTTGTGTATTGATCACCTTGTATACATCATATTAAGCTCCAGCAGTGCTTCCGAGTCCAATATATTGTTGCGTCATCGTTAGCATTTGTATGCACACTTGCAAAGGCAAACGATGACGCAACAGTAAATTGGACTGTTAAGCTATCGTTGTGCTTAATAAGATACATAGAAGATGACCAGTACACTAAAGGGAATGCTCACCAAAACTTCAGAGGCAAAACACAAACGAAGATATTCAATAAGATGTTTGTAAAGTGTGTGTGTGTTTGCTTCTGTGAGAGAGAGAGAGAGAGAGAGAGAGAGAGAGAGAGAGAGAGAGAGTGTTCGTATACTTTGGTGTCCGTCTATCAGCCGCTTCGTGTCGATCGAGTCGCTTTCGTCTGGTGCTTACTTGCTGTCTTCGAACGGGGCGGGGGGAAGGGGAGAGACCCTGGAGGAGAATTATTTAGGCGTTGTTAAGCAGGTACGGAAAGCGATGGTACGGAAAATTGCCGTAAGGGGGTGGTGTTCTTATGATAAAAAGGGTCTCGACAGGTTTTATTGTTTCCTTCGTAATTTACGTATTTCCCGTTCCGTACTTATTATATTCACTGGGTTTTTTTTTTTCCACACGTTTTTTGTTTTAATATTGATAATAATTATTAAGACGTATCATTCTTTATGGTTTTGCTTTTCGCTTGATAGCATATAATTTTTTCATATTTTGTTGTGGTTTTGCCGGTGAGGTTCACAATATATTTTATTTTGATCTTTCAGATTCAGTATGCCTTTCATTTCATGCTTTCAGATAAGATATTTAGCTAGTAAATACTTATACTTTTTTTCCTGATTCCATAATGTGTACAGTTGCATAGGTGTATTTTTGTTCTAAGTAATTTCACCTACGTAAACTCGTTTCATTAGTTTTCGTTTCCATAAGTAAATCTGTTCTCCTCTGGTAAAATGGTTTAGGAAACAGTTAACAATCGCTCCTACATTCATACTGTAATTGTGGACACGGAACTCCAGAAATTTCACAGCTCCCATGTGCTAATTTACCTTCCTTATTCTTCCCATCATTGCTGTAACCATGTTTATAGTAATAAATGTCGCTATTCTTATTTATAGGCTCCCTCTTGGCATTTCGGGACGGTAAAAAGACGAAACTCATAGCTAATGTCTTAATTATTGAGCCTAGGGTTAGGCAATATCGTTCAGACAGGAGTAAAAATACAGGTAATTAGTTAAAATGGGTCAGTCTTCAAACAATCCATGAAATGAGCTTTATAAGTTGAAGAAGATTCGTTCCCAAATTGTTTTCCCAAAAGCAGTTATTTGTAACAGTTATCACAGTCGAAAAGAATGTAAAATAGAGATAACAAACAAAAGATACTGTTAAATTTCACGCATAGTATCCTCAAGTGTCCATATTTTTTCTTATTTCCTTTCCCGTCAACCCTCCGTCTCTTATCATAGCATTTTCTCCTCTGAGGCTGTTTTCTGTTTCCGGTTTCCTTCCTCGACGTTGTTTCAGCTTCACGCTTCTCTGAGCCTTCTTTTCCCCTCTCTCCCACTCACCCTCCTAACTGCCCCCCCCCATCCCCTCTTGCCACCTTCATGTGTTCCTGGACCTTCATATAACCTCTCGCGCTGCCCCTTCCCAATATCTTGTTTGAGATTGTGATTTGCTTAGACCTCGGGTCTGTAGCTTTTAGTATTGGGAGGGATTGTTTGTCTGTTAGTGACTTGACCGACAGTTTTTATATATCAGATATAAATAGATATCTTGATACGAATGGGATGGTTGAGTCCGGTTAAGTCGTATTCGGTACTTGAAGTTAGTGCATACCGACTTTGCATTTCGTCTGAGATGGTGTTTATCTTTTCGTTTTCTCTTGGAATTATGTCAGTTTTTGAGGTCTGAGAAAATCCGGTAACATCTAATTTTGACTAGTTGCAGTCAGGTTTAAAATGTCTGTTTTTTTGTCATCTAAATATTTGTTTATTTTTGTTTCTATTTATCTCTGACCCTTCTCCTTCGTTTTTTTTTTTTATTTTACAAAAGAACAAATTATTCACTGGAAAGTTTGCTAGTCAGGACTGTGGTCATTGTGGGCACAGTACGAATAAGAGTAATCTCTGTTTAGGAGTAAAGCAAAATGTATCGCT
The DNA here is from genome assembly GCF_040412425.1 of Macrobrachium rosenbergii. Lineage (NCBI taxonomy): Eukaryota > Metazoa > Arthropoda > Malacostraca > Decapoda > Palaemonidae > Macrobrachium > Macrobrachium rosenbergii. The sequence goes on from NC_089747.1 coordinate 13,679,817, forward strand.
GGAAACGTGCTATTGTAGTATTCCAGGTCGGCGAATAAACCGCAGCATTGCATTTTGTATGTCCATGAATAAATTAAGTGCCACACCTTTAGCATTTCATAATTCGAGAATTTTGGCGTTTATATTCTCACTGTGACTCCTCTCCTCTTTTCTATGTCCTTTCTCTTTATCCTTTCGTTATTAATGTTTCCAGTGTTTAGTTTAGGGGACTTGGAAAATGGACTCTCCGGGAGGTCGTGAGTTTTGGTGCTTTGTGCATTTCTGTGTCCACGTAAATTATCTTGTGAATTTATGCATTACGTTTGTGTCTGAAATGAATTGTTAGCTTGTTGTTGAATTCCATTTATTTATAAACAGCGGAATTATTTTATTTTACCTTCTGTTTTTTATACCCACGACCTCTTTTGCTAAAAGAGCCACTGTTTATATGAAAAAAAAACCGGTTCAAAGAAGTCTCACCAAAGAAAGATGTTGCCTTATGACTTTCATACTCTGATTCAAATGGCACTGGCTGTGACAAACGAGGGAGAGACTGAAAAGAGTTGCATTTAGTACTTTAATTTGGTGTAATGTCAGCATTGGTTCTCTGACAACGCAGCTCTTCTCTCTCTCTCTCTCTCTCTCTCTCTCTCTCTCTCTCTCTCTCTCTCTCTATATATATATATATATATATATATATATATATATATATATATATATATATATATATATATACATACACACACATACATACATACATACATATATTTATATCTATATAAATACCTGTATATATAATATATATATATATACATATCTTTTTATATATATGTGTGTGTGTAATATATAATTCTCTATGCGTCTTTTCCCCTTCGGTAGGTCTTTCCAGGGGCTGTTGTTAGCCTTTGGCTGTCAGCAAGTCTTTTGGGATGAGGGTGCTAGAGTCAAGTCCTTCTACTCTCAGCTTGCAACCCATCTCACCACCATGTACCTAATTCGCTCCTTAGGTCAAAAGAGGCACGGAGGAATTTAACGGAATTTACCCAAAGAATTCCTGCTCGCTTGGAAATCGATCCGGGAACCTTTCGGTGGAGAGGCGGACGTCGAGAGAGAGAGAGGGGGTTTACTCATCAAAATTGTGTAGTTTTTGTTGCTTAAGTATTTTCCTTAAAAAGGGAGTGAATTGTGTCGGGATCTGCAGTTTTAATTCTTGCTGTTGACTTGTTTTAAACAATATGTTGACATCAGTAGGTTTATTTATTTTTTTTAATACTCTTTAAATTAGTTATTTTTTTCTATGTGGAGTTAAAAGGAAATTAACCATCACACATAGTCTTGAAAATTTAACTAGATTTTAAAAGTGTTATAATTATAAATAATGAGGAAAAACAGCATTTGGTATAATCATGTGATATAGCCTAAGCTATTGTCAAAATACGGTTTGTTATATATGGTTATGTCAGGCTTTTAATCTTCAGAACGCTCTCATAACTTATATATTATTTTGTTGCAGAAGATTCCTGATTACACATAGGTATATTCCTGATTATACATGAGTATATATATATATATATATATATATATATATATATATATATATATATATATATATATATATAAATCCCCTTGCAGCTTTTACCCAAAGGAAAAAAGTGAAAATGAAAGGTGGGCAGCAAAGCGAAAATGGCAATGTGCAACTGTGAGTTGACCCCTTTTGTGCCACTTGGCTTCCCTGGAGACAGGGCCATGGAGAAAATGGAACGAAGGGGAAACTGAAAGAAAAACAGAATGAAGGGGGAGAGTGAGATGCATGTTGAAATGCTATGACCAGAGGATTTGTTTTGAAGGGGAAGAGGGGACGGTGTTTGAGGCTGTGCGTGTCCGGAATATTTGGTAAAATGGAGCCTTAATTCCGTTATCACGGCGAATGTTTTGGGGTTATGGCCGGTAAGTGGTCAGTGCGTATGATTACAGTCGTCGAGCACAATTTGGTCAATGGGCTTGAGGGATGCTGCAAATGAGAAGGATGTTTGATAGGTATTGTTATCGTGCCGTAGTCAGACATATTTGACGAATGTATGGGATCTATGCTTAATCTCACAACAGTTGGTTATCTTGATGATTATAAGGATAATTAACAGCTCAGTAATTAAAAAGATTCAGTTTGGATTACTGGAACATGGCGCAACATCAGTGATAGATTTTCTTATTTGTTTATAGTTATCGGTACGTTACACTGGTCACTCATTTTATTCAGCATTACGATATGAATTTGCTTAAGTAATGGCTGACCACATTCCAGTATTTAGTATATACTGATATATGTTATCTTTAATGAAGTGAGGTGTAGATAGTGAATGCAAATGAAAGAAGAATGGTATACGCTGTTAAGGTGAGCTGTTTGCGTAAGAATTGAAAGGAGAGAAATGTGCAGTTAACGAAGAGGTGAAAATTTTAGCCTAGGTGATGGGATGGATCAGGTGTTGGGATGGTTTGGTCATGTGGAAAGGTATGGAGGGGAGTAGGTTGGTGAAAGTGTGTATAATTGATATTCACATTTATTGAAAACTATTATCCTAAGTTCATGTCTTTTCTCAGTGAATTGCTCTCTGACCACGCTTATTGATTTCCATAATGATGGTTTTGTAACCGATAACACAGCTATCAAGCAAAATAAATTATGCATTAATGCAACATTTTAAATTTTATAGTATATTATATTTTGAGTTTATGTGCAGTTCAGTAATTATGTTTTAGTAAATTTTTTCTGTTTTTCAAATGATGGTCATTCTTGAAAACGTTTGTTTTAAAATTATTTTTAGTTGGATTTTATCCTGGATGTCATTCTGGCAGCTTCAACGACGATATTTTTGTGTGCTCGATTTTATAACTGAATAACCATTGTGCCTGATGGAAATAAAGGTTTATCATTATTTCTCGTACCCGAAACGAGACAGTAAAAATGGAAATCCGGGGCGCCATCTTGGGAACAAGTGGATTCCGATGACTATTCGATTCGCCTTTGTAACCAACCACCGACTTTTTGATGACCCCGATTTAGGACCCGGAGACACCTCACTCTCTACTGTCGTCGTGTCTCTGATAATCTTTTGATTGATTTCAACCCTTGTGTTTGTTTTCTCGAATTGTAAATGTTGTCAACATTTTCAACAACAACTTTTTTCTGCGGGGCTGTTGTTTTCTTTCTGTGCCGTCCTTTTGTCACTTTGCGCCTTCGGTTCTTTGTCGTTTCAGTAGTCAGTTTTTTTTTTTATTTCTAAAATGACGCTTCTTGATTTTACCTTTTTCTTTTGGATTTTTATGAAAAATTGTATTTGTTGCGAATTTTTACTCTTTTTTGTATTTTTTATTCCGCCATCTTGTCAGCAGGCGAGTTTGAAATGCATCAGAGGCGAAATGCGATGCCTTTGCCATCTGTGGATCGGCCTGCCTCTCTCTCTCTCTCTCTCTCTCTCTCTCTCTCTCTCTCTCTCTCTCTCTCTCTCTCACTTCTTTACGGGGTTAAATCACTCTCGGATTGTCGTCACTTCGCCATCTCAAGATTTAAAGGGGTACAGGTAATACCCCTTCCCCCCTCATCCTTAGCACCCCCTCCCCATCACCTCGGTGATTTATGTCCTGGAACATGGCGAGGGTGTTGGGGGGGTGCCGGGCGGGTAGGGGAGTGGAGTAGTGGGGTGGGACCCGTTTGCCGGGTATTGGTGATGTTGATGTCACCCGGGTCTCGGGAATACTTTCGCTTCGAAGAATATACATCATCTATTTTTCGTTTGTGAGATATATCATTAAGAATATTTAACCCCCTTTCTTGTCTCGTTAATTTAAGAAGTTAAAAAGTATAAGCTTTTAATAAACGTAAGAATACTGTTAAAACCTTCCTGGTTGTCTTATTTAGATTGCCACTGTTTAAAGTCCCATTAATAAGGCGAAATTGTTTGGTCATTTGGAGTAAGACGTGAAGTCAAAAGCACATTTTTTCTGTTCTGTAGATCTGTATGTTTAAGCCTAGTGTACGTTATTATTCATGAAATAATTGATTGGTTAATATATATATATATATATATATATATATATATATATATATATATATATATATATATATATATATATAGTATATATATAAAGATATATAATATATATATATAAGGAAAGAGAAAGAAACAATGGAGTGCTGCAAGGCCTTTTGACTACAGTCCTTTACCTAGCAGACTATAAGTAAAGGTCTATAAGTCGAAAGGCCTTGCAGCACTCCATTGTTTCTCTTCCTTCGTGGATTTCGTCTTTATTTACATATTCATCACGTTCCATATTTTCGTGATTCAGTTATACTCACACACACGCACACACACACACACACACACACACACATATATATATATATATATATATATATATATATATATATATATATATATATATATATATATATATATATATATATATATATATATATATATATATATATATATATCTCTAGAAAAATCACGGTGCTCCACCTTGCCGTTCATAAAGTGATTCAGAGTCAGATTTGCAAAGCGAATCGGCACACGGGTCATGGAGGCTTCGTACTGGAATCTGAATAATAAACGATAAGGTATGGTGTCAGTGCGTTTGACACAGAGAGTTCGAATTTATACACGCATTAATTATGAAAACAGGAAGCCGAGCACTTGCTTCCCCTTTCGTAAACGCGTGCGCGCGCGCTTGGCAATTCATTTAAGAATTTGAGATGATCGGGAAAAATATTATTATCATGTTTGTTTTTATAATTGCTTGGTGTATTTCAATAAGAGTATCTGATGCATCTACCATTGTTAATTCTTGCGAGAGAATAATAATAATAATAATAATAATAATAATAAGAAGAAGAAGAAGAAGAAGAAGAACAACAACAACAACAACAACAACAACAACAACAACAACAACAACAACAACAACAACATGAGAGAGAAGGCCGATGAATGATAATAACACAACATAAATTATAATAGCTTGATTCTGTTACAGACACACACGCACACACACACAACACACACTCACCTATATATGTATGCCACTCCTTTTGTTCCCAGTTTCTACAGGAGACGAGAGAATTCATTGTTGATATTCATTGACATGTGAGATAAATCATAGAGAGTCATTCATCTGTGATTTATATGGGCTCGTGGTTCTTTTCAGAGCTCTTATGTTATTGTCAGAAATACCTGCTGGCATTAACGCTTCCAATATGGGGATCGATGGACTGAGGACGGGTGCGATCGGTCGGTTTGGAGGTATGGTGGTGGGAATTTTGGGGGCCGGGGTGGTTGTGATCGGGAGGGGTGGGAACTTGGGGGATGGGGGTGGGTGATGTTCTGGTGCCCCAGGAATGAAGTGTATGACTATAAAGGGAAGTCGATAATGAATTGTAGGTTTGGGTTGTAGGTTGTGGGTTTTTATATGGAAATATATACTTTTGTGTTAAAGTTTGGTTATTTTTCCTTTCGTCACAAATGTCTTCCTTTTCTGTCAAGCGAGTTAATAGGCGCTTTTAGGCTGATTTCGGTATCTAAGTATTTCAAAAATGAAGAAAACTATCTTCCTTTAGAAGACTAATTGTCGTCCCGTTTTGTATATTCGAGTTGTATGAGGGCTGAATTAGAAGAAAAAAAAGGAGCTCTTTATTTTTGTTCTTAGAGATTTGCAACAGGTGTGTCTAGGGGCAAAAAAAAACAAAACAGATCTAATGAGATACAGTTGGGATTGGCATCCCTTTTCTTGTTTTCAGACAGAGAGAGAGAGAATTTACTCTTATTCACGCGCGCACAGAAAACGATATTAATCCAAGTATCTGTATAGAGATAGACAAAAAATTAAAGCATTTTTCAAACCGACAGACAGTCTGGGCAAAAACGCTTCATATAAATTTGTTTTATGAGAGAGGGGGAGCAGAAAGAAATGCGCCTTGAATTCCTACAGCCGAAGTATGTTTGTTCTTGAGTATACTTTTTTTTTTTTTATCTTTTTACTTCTTTGAATAAGAATTTTGTTCCATGTTCAGGCAGCTTTGGTGTGTGCATGTCACAAATAAAATTCCAATTTTTTTTTTTTTTATGTTCATACAGTTTTAGAATATGTTTTTGTGCGTCGTTCTACTTGATGTTTTTGGAACGAAAAATCGAGCTCTGGGATGAAAGGGCCGAGGGAGAAGTTAGGTTGTTCCTGGTGTAGAAGTTTTATTTTTTTTATTATATTTATCTTTTTACTTGCAGTGATAGCAGTTACTTTGTTTCAGCTCGTGCAGTTTTCTTGTGTTCATTTCGTTGTTGCTTTGAGCTTTTTATAGAATTCTTGCTTTGTGTGTACTGTGTGTTATCTGACAATAGAAAGGACTCTTTCATATTACATTGAATGTTTGCTTCTCAGCAGGCAAAGACAAGGTCTACTGCAGGCAGACGCAGGCACACAAACCCACAGAAAATGGATAATTGTAGGTTCATGAAAAGAGTTAAATTCGAAAGTGATGTGAAGAAGGAGGAGAGGATTACCTAGTAATGTGTAGATAAATGTCATGATAAAGAGAGATTAGAAAGGAAGGACCTTATTATCCAGGAATTAAAGATTGCTTATAAGATATAACTAGTAATAAATGCGCCGAAGTTTTCTGTCCAATATTTCTTTCGGTGGTGTGTATGAGCCGCGGCCCATGAAGCTCTCAGCCGGCCGTGGTGGCCTGTCCTATATCGTTGCCAGAAGCACGATTATGGCTGACTTTAACCTTAAATAAAATAAAAACTACTGAGGCTAGAGGGCTGCAATTTGGTATGTTTGATGACTGGAAGATGGATGATCAACATACCAATTTGCAGCCCTCAAGCCTCAGTAGTTTTTAAGATCTGAGAGCGGACAGAAAAAGTGCCCACGGACAGACAAAGCCGACCAATAGTTTACTTTTCAGAAAACTAATAAAAATTAATTCCTCAGTTTTTAGAGGATCTGATGTGCTGTTGATAAGCCATCGTTGTAGGTACATGAATGACTATTCTTTTAAAGTTTTGCGAACAGAGGGTTTATGAATGGGGCTGTGGCTCGTTTCCTGTTTATTTTATGGAGCCTCCAGTTATTAGGGAAACGGCTGCTTGCTGTAATAAAAGTGTTATTATAATAACAAGTATTAATATTACTGTTATAACTAACAGTAAGGGAGACAAATGTTGCTGGAATATTTTTCATTATACTCTAGTGTAATGCTTTATCTTAAGTAATTTTGGTTCTTTAACAAATACTTTCGTTGGTTCTTTAACAAATACTTTCGTTGGTTTTCTTATTGTTAACTATTAGCACGACTTGAATAAGTATATATTGACCTTGAGAAAAGATGAAGGAGGGCGGTACATATAAGAGGTAATAATATTTTTCCTCGAAAATTTAACGTAACGTTTGAGAAAGCTTGACAAATTTATCAGTCATTCATTACCTCTGTAACATAGGGAACTTTCTGTCTTCTTCGGTGTTCCTGGACTCAGCGCTTGGTTGTCTAATTAATCGGTCAGTTTTGAAGTCCTTCAGTGTCTTCCATTTTACAATTAAGGGTTCCATGATTTTTCCACTTCTTCATTAAGCAAGTTGCTGTAAATCGTCTGCTAGTATCTAGCTTCCTATTTATTTAAAAAAAAAATCACTTGAAGTTAGTACAATACTGTTC
>NC_089747.1:13692500-13725000 GCF_040412425.1 Macrobrachium rosenbergii
CTCTCTCTCTCTCTCTCTCTCTCTCTCTCTCTCTCTCTCGTTAAGGCTAATCGGTCATTGTCAACTTGCTTCACATTATGAAGGTTTGTTTTCCCGCATTCATGTGCTGACTTCCCGAACCTCGCTGTCAAACTGTTTTGCAATAATAAACTTGTTTGTGTTTCTCGGTTTGTGGGCTCACTTGTGATCTTGCGTTTTTTTTTTTTTTTATTTTAAATGTTTATGAAAACTCAGTAAATATTTTTTTTAGAAATCATATTTTCGTTCATTTATTTTACATACACCTCAGGAGTTATTTTCTTTTACATAAAAATGTGTGTAATTAAATTTTTACTCCTTGATGGTGACGAATTAGGAAATGTATTGTCATAAAAACATCAAATATGTTTTACTGTGCCTTTAGCTGGGAGGACAATAATACAGTTGTAGGTAAATTTTTACTTCGCTACAGGAACGAGTAAAACACTTTACCGTTGCCTTTAAATTGCTCGTACCTCTTGATGTTAGTACTGTCGATCATATTGTGTTTTCCTGTAATTGTACTACAATTATTATGATAAATATTGTTATTAGTGTAGCTGTGTTAAGCCTTATTGTATCTGTATGCAGTAATTGTATATTGCCTCAGTTGAAATTGGGTTTTTATAATTATTTTTGTGTTATACTCGTCCTTCTTTACAGACTAGGAAGTATAGTGTGTTTTAAAATGATGTTTGACGTTACAGCTGTACTTAAGTACCCGCATTTTGTATCTGTACACAGCCAAATGAAGTTTATCATTATCATTGGCATTAGTATTTGAGGTCAAGAATATAAGGTGTGTGTTTAAACGGAGGCCTCTGCCGTTACGTGTAGCTTTTGTGCGTGTGTTATCTTTGGCTGATGGCTGACTCAAGGGGCGCTCTCCCTAAGAGGGATTTTTCCCCAAGAAAAATGTCCCCGATGACAGATGCACCAATCTCTGATGTTTATGTTTGGTAGGGCCTGGGGCGTGGGAAGGGGAGGGGGGGAGCCCAGTCTGGTGAAGGTGGTGGGGAGTTCTTTTGTCAGGTAGGGCCAGAGGTCTAGTTTATCTCTTGATTTTTTTTTTTTCATTATCTCTCTCTCTCTCTCTCTCTCTCTCTCTCTCTCTCTCTCTCTCTCTCTCGCCACTACCAGGAATAGATTATTTATTATACAATCTTTTATTATCACATCACATTCTCTCTCTCTCTCTCTCTCTCTCTCTCTCTCTCTCTCTCTCTCTCTCTCTCCAAGTGCAGATCATATGTTTCTTTTTTAATGGAAAATGTCCTTATCTGTTATCATGTCTCTCTCTCTCTCTCTCTCTCTCTCTCTCTCTCTCTCTCTCTGCTAGATGTAGATCAATACGCAGAGGCCAATGCAAGGGACCTATTTTTTTCGGCCACTGATTTTTTTGGCAGTATATTTTTTCCTTCAAGCTTTTTTTCCCCGCTTTTTGCTACGCCTCGTGTTGAGGGGGATTATTTTTTCCAGCTGCAAATCGACTAATTGCGTCCTTTTTAAAGCGCGTCCTCTTCGCAGTGTAAACATCGAATTAGAAGTTTCTTGTTCTCGTTGTTTTTGTTCTGTTTCTCCTTGTTTTTATCACTTTATCTGCGGTTACACTTATTCCTTATTTTTCTCGTTGTCGTTGGCTTCAAATAGTAGCCTACTGCCATTTTAAGTACGTAGGTAAATAAGATGAGTTTCGCCATTTTAAAATGTCGCTATTGGTATTTAATAACTTCTTTGTTCAGGATATTTTCTTCTCCATGACCTAATGTAAAAATAAAAAAAATTTTAATAAGTAAATTAATTTAATGTACTCTCTGTCATTTGCATGGTTGGGATCCCATGTGAACCAGGATGACCCAAACCTCGCTCATTCAAGTTGTCTGTTAAGGTGGCTCAGTGCCAGCATTAACTTTTGCCCAGGGAATAGACTGTCTCGTATGAAAATACTGATACAAAAATTTTTTACCCAGGATACAACTTGAATATTTACTTGCATCTTGTATATTTATTTTGTATCGTCTTCGTCTAATTTCGTCATTCTTCGTTTCGCATCCAAAAATTTTCGCGTTATCAGAATTTTCCTTGACTGATTTCACATTCCCGGCGTCTCCTCTTTCTCACGTCTCCGCTCGTGAATGGAAGTGCTCGCAGCCAGAAGGCACAAACAGGTGGCTCGAGAGACAGGTGGAACGGCAGTTGAGACACACGACCAGCTGTGTCATTTTAACAACCCCACACATCTCCCTGAGATACACACTCTCTCTCTCTTCGGGGATCCCTTATCAACTTATGAACAAGGCCGGGAGAGGCTTTTCGTTATATTATTAACCTCTTAATAAGAGGCACAGGTACTTTATTATATTATTAACGCACAGACAGCATTGGGAGAAGCATTTCGTTATTTTATTAACTTCTAAGCGACATGGAATGGTATTCCTTAGCTTATCAACTTGTAATGAAGAGGAAAGTGTGTTTCACTAACTTGTCTGCTTGTAAAGAAAAGATTGAGGTGTTTTTTTTTATCTTAAATTTGAAGACTCGGAGGCATCTGGTTATCTTCGTAACATTTGCTCGAGACCAAGAGTAAGTTATGAAGAAAACTAAGGTAATTTAGCCGCCGCAAGGAACGCCCTTTCGTTTCTTTACCAAATAATGAGTAAGTCACATTCCGTAATGGTGAAGTGATTTGCATATTTAGACGATTGACTTTAACTCCTTCATTGTAAATAAAAACTTTTTGTATTCTGGAAGGAAAATATTCAGAAAATTTTAACTGTACTTTGACAGTGGTGAGTCAGTCATCACTTTTTCCAAGTCCGAGTATCATTATAATAGCTAAATATATGAGAGTAGTATGTATGGCTCTCACATACAAATCATAAAATAATTCCATGGATAAAAGTGCATTTGTAATTAATTTTGACTTTATGGAGGAATACATTATCCTTTTAGTTCTTTTTCATTTTAGTTTGATTTGATTTTCCTTTATCATTTTATGCGGTGATTTCATCAACTTTTATTCCCATCTATTAATTTTGTTGGCACGGAACCTTTTCCTCTGTATTTTTGTAACGCATTTGAATTACCTTTTCCACATGCAGCCTACGTTAAACGTTTGTGTATCCGTATATTCATAGTATTTCATTTCCATGGATGCAGACCGCAGCGCGTATTGTTCATCAAATAAAATATGTATGCATTTGTATCTGACTGAAAGTGAAGCCTGGTCGGCGTTAAATCCATTCCGATAATTCGCGGACGTTGCTTTCGAAAATTAAATATTCTTTATTAGTCAGATCGAAAGTGAATTAACTGCTGCACGTGGGATGTACAGTATGGGACTTTATGGCTGTGTGTCCCGTAGGGGGTTAGTGCCGTCAGTGCGCCTCATGTGGTGCACTGTAGGCAGTAATAGAGGATGTTTGGAGCGTCCCATTGGCTCATGGCTGCATCCAGTTTGTAGCCGTTTACTCGACCTCGAGTCTCGCTTGCTTTTTTAGTCTTTCTGTCCAACCTCTCTAACCATAACTTTTTAGTGCAGCTGTGGGTTTCTTCCTTTTCCACCTTTAGACATTTATATTTAATTTTTGTGTCCAACAACTCTAATTCTCTCTTTTCACTGTCTTAAGCGCTGAATGACCAGAATTCTCCCAGAGCTTGGGTTTCCAGCGTAAATTTAATAAATCAATCAAGCAATCTATGTTGGTGTATATGTTCAAGTCTGTTTGTTCTTGACCAAAACAAGTAATTATATTTTGCAGTGAACGTTGGTAGCGATGGATATTTCTTATGTGAGTTTTGTAACCCTTACTGGACTTACGGGTTTGAATAACCTTCCTTTGAATCACGGGTTGTGATATCGAGGGTCCTTACAACCTGTTTTGGGTTCATTGGTGGTGAGAAACGCATATTAGATTTATTTGCCTTGATAAAATGCGCTTGAATCACTTTCTGTATGAGTCCTCATAACCTGTGCTTGAATCACGAACGGAGGCAATTCATGCTGTGCTGAAGTCGTGCTGAACTGTGCTTGAACCCTTGGTGGAAATTTCTCCACATGAATAATCATGAATGACTATTCTTGTATGCTTTCGGTGGTGATAATCTACAGTGCATTCATTCATTGTGTATGATTGTTGATTCATTGTCAGGGTAACCTGTATTTCAGTAATCGATGGGCGGCCCCGTAGGGGGTTAGTGCCGTCAGTGCACCTCATTCGGTGCACTGCAGGCATTACTTAAGTTTTTTTGCATTGTCCCTTCGACCCCTAGCTGCAACCCCTTTCATTCCTTTTACTGTACCTCCGTTCGTATTCTCTTTCTTCCATCTTACTTTCCACCATCTCCTAACATTTTCTAGTAGTGTAACTGCGAGGTTTTCCTCCTGTTACACCTTTGTAATCTTTGTACTGTCAATTTCCGTTTTAGCGCTGAATGACCTCATAGGTTCCAACATTTGGCCTTTTGCCTAAATTCTATATTCTATCCTATTCTATTCTATCGTTGGAGGGTAACTTTTTAACAGGGAACTGATGGTGATAAACTCGTGTTTTATTGATTAATTGGTGGTCCTGACGGGAATAGAACCCTTTCGATGATATCCTGTACTTTGGTAATCGGGGGAGTAAGTGTAATGAGATAATTGGGCCTGATGTAACGGAATATATATCGCCGATAAATTGCACGTGAAGCGAATCAAATAATGGATGGCGATAGCAGTTGCATGCGTCATTGTCGGTAATTGGTGTTATCAATATTATTGCTGGTGATTGTTGTCGCTCAAATCATTGTTGGTGGAACCAAAATCTTGGATCAATGTTGGTGATACCCGTTAACTGAAATGTTTTTGGTGATGGCCGTTACCTGAGTCGTTTCTGTGAATGCCGTTACCTTAGTCATGGACGGTGATAGCCGTTACTTGATCCACTGTTACTGATAACCATGATTTGAATCACTGTTGGTGGTAATCATTACGTGATTCATTAGTGGTGATAATCGTCTCATAAAAAAAGAGTATTTACTTTTTTATTATTATTATTATTATTATTATTATTATTATTATTATTATTATTATTATTATTATTATTATGAAAGTTGGCGTGCGAAAGTGGAGGAAAAGTAAAAGGTGCTTCCCAGTAAGGCAAAATTAACTTCGAAAACACATCGTGGAATGAGAAAGAAAAACCCGACATGGGATAGACTTTTGACCATTTCTCGATTGGAAATCGCCATGGAAAATTATAATGTTTCCATGCTACTGAAATGTCATTTCCAAACGAAATGATTTACAATTCGGGCGGATTCATAATTTTTTTTTTACTTTATAATATGTTTGAAGAATGAAATTGGTTCTTGGGAATAATGACTTTTTGTTTGATTGGCAAACATCAGTGTGTGTGTGTGTGTGTGTGTGTGTGTGTTCTGTGAAAATGCGTGGGTTTACCAAAGCGTATTTCATTTATGCATGTGTATGTTTATATATACTTATACACATATAGATAGTGATTCAAAATTCATTTATTCTGATGTTAAATATCTTACTGCTACAGATGGTGCCATGTTGTTTGTGTTGTAGTAAAGTCGATAGCCTAATCATTTGTTAGAGATTGTATATGTATCACTCACTTTGAACAATTCGGTATAATTTTGAAACAGAGGTATGGCTGCATTGTACCCAGATCTTTTATTTTTCTTGGAGATAAAGCGAAAAATAGAAATATATTGAGGGAATAAAAAAAAAAGGTCAGAAATCACGTTAAACGAAGAAGTAAGTAATGAGAGATTTGGCCATAAAATCTCACATTCCAAACTTTTTACTTTTTCTTCAATATGTTATTATTTTTGGTTTGTCTCCAACAGGAATAAAAGAATTGGGTATAATGTCGGCATACCTCTTTCTCAAAATAATGAGTGAATAATTCAAGTTGAGTGATTTAGTACAAACCTTTAAAAAAGATTCGTTTAGCGATTTTACTACAAACAGTACGGGATCTGCTTAGTAGTAGTAGTAGTAGTAGTAGTAGTAGTAGTAGTAGTAGTAGTAGTAAGATATTCAACATCGTGTGTGATAAAAAGAGAAGTAATGTATATTATGGAACGATCAAATTTGCAGTGTAAATTTGGATACAAAGACAAAATAAGAATGACAAAAAATGGGAGTTCTGAAGAGGAGAAATCCTATTTCATAACAAATTGAGGAAAAAAAATCACCTTTAGAAAAAGGCAAAGAGAGAAGCACAGTGGCAGCAGCAGTCCCCCGTTTAACCGTGCCTCCAGTGTTGTAGACCTTGGATGAAAAGAATTGATAGAGCAAATATTGGTTAAAACTTTGAGGGAGAGGCCTCTACTCCCTCAATGGGTATGGCATGGTTGTCCTCAGGAGGTGGGTAGGGGGACGGGGTTGCCCTTTACGGGAGGGGGTATGGCTTGGTTGGCGTAAGGGTTGTTTGGTATGGGTAGGGCTGGTAGGAGGAGTGGTGGTAATTAAAGAGGTGGAAGCTAGATGTGAAAATGTAGGTATGAATCTTTGGATTCTATATATATATATATATATTATATATATATATATATATATATATATATATATATATATATATATATATATATATATATATATATATATATATATATATATATATATATGTATGTATATATATATGTATATATATATAATGTGTGTGTATACACAAAATGTATGATTTTAATTGTAATAACCAAGATGCTTTCATAACTTCTCACACATAGCCTTTGCTGTCCATTTTATGTTGTTTCCTTTAATTTGAGGTATGGAGATCACTTAGTATGGAGACTGTAGGTTCTTAAGAATCTTTTTTTTTTAATGACTTGTGCAATTTGAATAGATATCAGTGGGCTTTGCCCTTTTTATTGCACTTTTTTATTTTAAGTGAAACCAGCTGATAAATTTCAAGTTACAGATTCCAGTGTTATTAATGAGGAAATAGTAAATTTAAAGGGAATCATATGGACGTTTACGGTAATTTTTAAAAATAAATGTGCTATAAAGCGGTAAAGAAAAAAAAAACTGAGCTTCATGTTTTCAGACGGAGACTGAGGCCAAATTATCTTGGGCTAGAAAAGGAGCCTCGCAGTTCGAAATACAAAATGGCATTTTCGCGGAAGCTGTTTACATTCGCATTTGTAGCTGGAGGCAAAATGCAGGCGCGGGGTTTATCCTTGTTAGAGCATGAATATTTCCTTTGAAGTTCCGAGGGGGAAATATGCTTCCCTTTTCAAAAGAGGCGCGCATTGATGCATTCACTGTCTGTTAGGGATGGGATGGCGTATTTCATTGCGAATTAGTGGGGCGTTCGCTGTCAGCAATGTCTGTATGTAAGTCGGGGAAAATTTTCTGATAGAAAATAAAAGAATGTGACAGATCGATGTGTATATTATTTTTATTATTGGGGAAAAAATCCACAATTATTTCAGTGTTAATGTATTATTAAAATATAAATAAAACGAGACCTTTCGGGAACCTGCTCGATTCTCCTCGGAAGCTAACGTTTTATGTATATATTTAATAGATATTTACACTGACGTAACTGTGGATTATTATTGTTAATTATTTAAAAAATACTCATAGTAGCATGAGTCTTGAAATGGAGAAACAAATCCACAGTTATGTATATGTACTGTACATATACATAACTGTGGATTTGTTTCTCCATTATTATTATTATTATTATTATTATTATTATTATTATTATTATTATTATTATTATTATTATCATTATTATTATTATTATTGTAAGTAGTAGTAGTAGTAGTAGTAGTAGTAGTAGTAATATTTACAGCACTTGAAAACAACTCTTATTTTGTTGATTCTGCTTAAGCACAGTTTACTTTCAGTATATGTATTATACGTGTGCATTATACGTTTACCCAGTCTCATAAAACAGTTTTTCACTCAACCAGAACCCGTGAATGGAAAATGATCGCGTGAATTGTTATAGCTGTGAATAGTTAAGACTTTAATGGGAGCAAATGGAATGTTCCTTCTTAAAGTTAACAGGTTCACTTAACGGGTATATTACTGTACTCGTAAATGAATCACCCTCACATAATGCTTTCAGGTAATCGCCTCTTGCAATGAATTCCTCGTGAAATTGTGCATTAATTTTAAGAGGACGATGTATGTAATTGGTTGGAGACACGCGGAAGATATTGATTTGATACTTAGCAAAATAAAACTCGCATAATTGGTTGAAATTGAATTGCTTAGAAAAATAAAATTGGTATGATTGGTTAAAACTCTATTGCTTAGATTCACGATGCTTCACGTAATTGGTTAGAGATACTAGAATAAGGTTAGCGACTTAACTATGTAAGTATGTATAATGCGTATTCATATATTGAGATACATACTTATGTAGAAAATCTAAAATTGCTGCTTGATGTGGGTGCTTGAATATACGTAGAATGGGGTTATTTAATGAATTGGGCTGAGTACTTGGTTTTATTGACTGGTAGCGCCTTTTAAGCGTGTGAATAATGAAGGTTACCCATAGGCCTTTTGGTGACCTTTTTTAAAAAACCACCAGCGGCGACCTTTTCAAAGGCCACTCGCTATCACTTGGAAGGCCCTCCGCTGCCTTTCCCTTATATACATCCTTTAAAGTCGTCGTGTTGTTATGGCAGGAGACCGTGCCCAGGAATGGCATTATCATCGCGTCTCTTCTCTTCTCTGTTTCTCTCCCTCGTGGGCACCTGCCGCTTCCCAAAGGTCGTTTGTCTGGAGGTGTCAGTCTCCGTGCCAAACGTCGGTGCCGCCCACTCCTTGCTCTCTCTCTCTCTCTCTCTCTCTCTCTCTCTCTCTCTCTCGGCGTCAATAACCTAGTTGTTGTGACGCCAGTTCTAGTAACCACAAATCAATCAGTCTCTCTCTCTCTCTCTCTCTCTCTCTCTTTATGTATGTATGTGTAGGTATCTATCTATCTATCTATATATGTAAATTATATATTAGATATATGTATATATGTATCTGTATATATGTATATATATATGTATATATATATATATATATATATATATATATATATATATATGTATATATATATATATATAACTCTCTAAGTCATAGCCTCATTGGCATCCAGTTCCCTCTTCGTTTTGCCTTGTAAGTTGAAAGGCCTAATGGCAGGTTTGTTGTATAGAAAGATGCTGTTTGTTTATCCAACTTTTTTTTTTTTATACTGGCCTGGTCTATTCTGTTCAACTGAATTGAATGCGCAGACGACGATGCCAGAGTTGAAAGAGAGGAGATTTGGAAGAGTGTTAAAGTATTATCTCAAAGAAGAAAGCGTCGAGTAGAAAGATAGAAGAATGCTCAAATGATCGGTAAAAGAAAAGATGCATTTGCATTAGAATCCAGCTGCGAAAATTTCATTCGGGCAACAATTTGCTCCTTGTCTTTCGAATGGGCAAATTTATTTTGCTTCGTAATTCAGGGACCAACTGGTATTTAAGTGGTCCCGTAATTTATGTTTGGCGTTATTTTCATAGCGGAATTTTCATCTGAATTAGAATATATGTATTTCCAGAATCTGTGTAAACAAGGCAGCCGGCATAAATAAATGTTTTTGTTGTGCTTTCGGTTTCAGAGCCGAATTTAACCACTTGTTTGTGGGCGACGGTGTAAAACGGCCGATGATTCGGTAATTCCCTTTTTTTTTTTATTTTTTTTTTTATAGCAATCCTCGTGTTTATTTTCGGCCTGTTTCGTTGTTTTATGTTCGAAACGTCGATAATCCTTAAAAATCTGAATGGAAGAGGCGAAAAATTCTCTCTCTCTCTCTCTCTGAGATATATGAATGGAAGAAGCAGAAAATTTGAGTATGTATTTGATATGTCTCTCTCTCTCTCTCTCTCTCTCTCTCTCTCTCTCTCTATTTTTTATTTTTGATATATCTGAATGGAAGAGGTAGAAAATTTGTTTGTATTTGGTATGAATCTCTCTCTCTCTCTCTCTCTTTATTTAAGATATCTAAATGGAAGACGTTTGCATTTGGTATGAATCTCTCTCTCTCTCTCTCTCTCTCTCTCTCTCTCTTTAAGATATCTGAATGGAAGAGACAAAAAATTTTGTGTGTTTGCATATGGTGTGAATCTCTCTCTCTCTCTCTCTCTCTCTCTCTCTCTCTCTCTCTCTCTCTAAGATATC
This sequence comes from Macrobrachium rosenbergii, assembly GCF_040412425.1. Taxonomy (NCBI): domain Eukaryota; kingdom Metazoa; phylum Arthropoda; class Malacostraca; order Decapoda; family Palaemonidae; genus Macrobrachium; species Macrobrachium rosenbergii. Next base: position 13,702,699 of record NC_089747.1, read on the forward strand.
TGAATAGAAGAGACAAAAACTTTTGTGTGTTTGCATATGGTATGAATCTCTCTCTCTCTCTCTCTCTCTCTCTCTCTCTCTCTCTCTCTCTCTCTCTCTCTCTCTCTCTCGTTTCTCTTTTTCTTCCTCTGTACCTATTTATCTCTCGCTCTCTCCTTACTCTGCAGATATAAAGTGGCTAATTGCGTTCCCGTGTTATTTTCCGAGGCCACCATTCAGTGATCTCAGTGGCATCCGTAGTTTATACTTATTCAACGAATCACCATTATTTTGTAAGCTTTTGATGTTCCTTCATGTATGCCTTCAGTCCTCGTCGCGAGATGAAAGGTTCAAGGTATAAGCGAACGATAAAAGCCATGTTAGTGGATATTTTTTCTTTTTTTTGCTGGAGGGAGGGAGAGTTTTAAATATACATTGACGTCGCCGGAGAGAGAGAGAGAGAGAGAGAGAGAGAGAGAGAGAGAGAGAGAGAGTGAATGTCATGAGGAACCTATAACTGTTTTTAGTTGCTTTCACCCCGCCAGGGTGAGCGCATGTATGGTACTTGTTTTCTTTTTACATGTGAAACTAACATTATACTTCATTGCATTTTCCTCACCAGAGGCCGTACATGTCTGTATGTAAATTATGTAAATATGGTTTATATGTACACACACAACATATATTTTATGTGTGTACGCGCGCTCTGTATATATACAGTATATATATATATATATATATATATATTATATATATATATATATGTATATATATATATATATATATATATATATATATATATATATATATATATATATTAATTATATATATATTACAGAATCGTTGCACTGACAATAGGACAGTTCCATTTAGTGGCTTTCAGTTCTTCTGTACTGTATTGCAAACCGAAATTAGAAAGCTTTTAAACATTAATGAAGATTGTTTATTTGTTTTTAGGCTTTCTCTTGGAAACGGATGTCATGTGTCAAGATTCTCAACTTCGGTTAAATACGGAATCTGTCGTGTGAACGAGAGGTAACCAATGCCGAGGCAGCTTTAAAGAATCCAATATTGTTTCTTTATTTAACTGTAGATCTACTGGTTCTTTGAAACTGAAGTAATTTCTATACAGACTTTTATTCTCAAACGTCGAAGTTTATTTTTTTCACTGTAGTTTCTTTCTTTGAAGTACATACCTTTCATGTGACGAGTCCCTTTTCTTTCTTGAATATCTCTGGTTACTCATCAACACCGAATTGGTGTGATGTATTGGCAAATTAGACTTACGTATGATATTGAAACTGCGGTACGTATTTCTTGAAAGGTCTTGGTGTAAGATAATGCAGATGGTAAAAAAAAGAGGTCATCATCTTTTGTCTGTGCTGATCCTGAGTTTGTCTTAAATACTGATCGTAGTTATTGGTTTTTATCCGTATTTTTGTGAATGGTTTCGCGGTGTGTTATATTTTGAATGTGTATAAATCATTATTTTAAGACTTAACTTTGAAATAGGTCTGTTTGTGTAAATGTGTGTTTGTGTGCGTATGTGTGCAAGTGATTGTTCAGTGAGGAACATCGGTATAGATCATTGTTTATGTGTGTGTGTTTGTATATTTGTTTACACGTAAACGTACTCAGGAGAATGAATGCCTGGCAGTAGCATGAATGACAGCTAATGATCCAATCATTATAGTTTGATGGACTAGGAGGAGAAAAAATCCTGACGCTGATCTGCCGAGCCTCATTATAAGTTTGCCCATTGTTTCATATTCCTTCTCTCTCTCTCTCTCTCTCTCTCTCTCTCTCTCTCTCTCTCTCTCTTTTATTAGTGTTTGAAGAGAGAGTTGGTATACCCGCCCAACCACTGTGGGAATAATTTTTGTTTTGAATGGAGATAGTTGTGTATAAATAGTGCGAGCGTTAGTTTGGTAGTAGCCAATGTTTTAACGTGTTAGTTTAGGTGACATGTTTAACATGAATAGCTAAACACATTATGCATTCATTAAGACATATAAATTTATTCTCAATTCACGAGCAGTAACATTAAACACTCTCTCTCTCTCTCTCTCTCTCTCTCTCTCTCTCTCTCACACTCTCACACACACACACACACATACATATACAATACAACTTTTAGCTTGATGGCTTGTATTTTGTATCTGAATATCTTGTAAATATTAGCTTTTTATGCATGTTTTTTCAAGGTTATGCAAATTGATTTTATTGCAGCCCTGGTAAGGGGAGGATTTCTGACGTTGGTTTTAGTATTTAACTTAAGCCTGTAGGTGTGAAAAGTTTTCTGGCCTCACACACACACACACACACACACACACACACACACTCACACACACACACACACACACACACACACACACATGTAATGTTTAGTATTTAACTGCCGCGAAGGAAAATAAAGATCTGATGGTTGTGAAAACGGTTATGTACACACACATTTATACACATCCTGTCACATCTTCGTGAATTTGTTATATTACACACATTAGACGATATATATATATATATAAATATATATATGCACTTTTGTACGTGATTCACGTCACACATTACCACAGGTGAAAAATAAGAAAAGCATCTGAGTGGTTATGTAGGCACACACACAGTGGCTTGAAAATAATGTGATTCATATATATACATGTCCTATTATATATATAGTATATATTATATTTATATATATATATATATATATATAATTCCATATATATATATATATATAGATTGACACTTTTATATATATATATATATTTATTATATATATATACAGGTATATATATATATATATATATATGAGGTGTAATCATATATTATACATTCATTTATCACAAGCCATCTAAGACGGGGTGTGGCTTGAAAATACTTTATTTCTTATATATATATATGAGTCCTATATCAGTGGCTTGATATATATATATATGTATATATATATATATATATATATATATATATATATATATATATATATATATATATATATATATGTATATATATATATATATATATATATATATATATATATATATATATATATATATATATATATATATATATATATATATATATATATATATATATATATATATATATATATATATATATATATATATATATATATATATATATATATATATATATATATATGTGTGTGTGTGTGTGTGTGTGTGTGTGTGTGTACAAAGATTTTACAATAGCTTCCTTTAATGAATTTAGTTTTACGACGATGATCGTCTCTTAATGAACACATTCAAGAAATTCTTTATGCGAGTTAAAAGACTTTTGAATATTTTTTCTGTTTCTTTCTTATTTTCTCTCAAGACAGTCTAGCTAGTTAAAATAGGTTTGGAAGGATTTGCGTTCCTCTCAGATCTTTGTGCTAGAACGATCTTTTTATTAGAAGAAAATATTTGAGACAAATGTCTTTGTTTTTCATCTGTTATTGGCGATACTTAGCTCGTTTTCATTTTGATTCTGCGCGTGCGTATTTAATCGAACTTACTAGGAAATTTTTCCTTTACAGTTTCGTTATCTCGTTGATGAGAAGGTTGAAGGTTGTAATCACTAAAATTTGCCGTCTTAGCAACCTTTATGTTGTTTAAATCAATGATATTGTATTGACTTGAAAGAGACCATGGGCCAGAAATACTTTTAATTTTTTTGTCAATATCAGTTACTATGCTCTAGTATCTTTGTTAATGTGAGAACCTAAAATCTCAGTTTTGATTCCAGGATATTGTGTGTGTGTGTTTGTATGTGTTTCCTGTGCATTTGGTGGGTATAACTTATGAGTTCATTTACATGCAGTCATCCCCTTGCGTACATATGTTTTAGAATGAGTATAAAAGGAACTAAGTAGTTTTGAGTAGTAAATTATTTGATAAGGAACTAACATGCCTTAATATTTAGGCTTTGCCGTATGCATAAACATTGAAAGTTGTGTACTTCAGGAAAATGTGAGACCAGGGGCGAAAAAGAACTTGAAAGATCAAAGGATATCGTCTCCCCGCTGGAAAACAGCAGGTGACGGGAAAAATAGCAGGTGTTGGCTGGAAACCATCCCGATATTAGGGTGAAAGTAGCCGCATCTGGTAAATACCCGCCAAGCTCTGGCTTTAATAGTAGCGCGTTCAGCTGACAGGTAACGTGACGGGAACATGTTTTACATTAAGGCAGGGAGCTCCTGTTCCTTGCGTCTCGCCCGGGGCTCGGTTTTCGTTCATTCATATCACAATGCTTAGATTTTTTTAAGGGATGTAAGTTGACTTGGCACATTTTAAGAGTGGCACTTAGCTGAAATTCCATATTCGGTTGGAAATATCAGCCGCTTTCTATTAATTCCTCTTGGGATATTTTAGTATACGCCCTTACTGTTTTGATCGTTTTTCATAGCATGTCTTACGTTATATGGAAGACTAGCAGGTTTTTTGCGCTGTATGCTAAATGGTTGTAGTTACGTAGTAATAATAGTTATATATACTATTGACGTTGTCTACTATTTCCATATGTTGAATGTGAATGTCGTATGATTCAGCTAAAAAAGCCCTTTCCTCTTAATTTCGTATATGACTGAGCAATCTAGTATAAAAACATACACTGTATGTATATATATATATATATATATATATATATATATATATATATATATATATATATATATATATATATATACATACACATATATATATATATATATATGTATATATATATATATGTGTATGTATATATATATATATATATATATATATATATATATATATATATATATATATATATATATATATATATATATCTTGAAAGGGGATGTTCCAGAGGGTGGTAAGTCTCCCAGTTTTCTGCAAGTATTGCGGGATAAGATTGCTCAGTCTTGCCATCCCACCTTAATCGGCTAATAACCAGGGACATAGATCCGTGCTTACGTTAACTGAATTAAAGAGAATGTTTCAGGAAACGGCTAACTCAGATTCCTTCTGCCGGGAGAGAACTTTGAACTCTCGTAAGTATAGCATGTTTAAAAAAAAAAAAAGGTAAATGAATTATATTACCTCTACTTTTTCTATTTTAGTGTAGAGGTGGGCTGAGTTTTTAAGTTCTTCTTTTAATGGTTATTATGATATGTGGCAGATTATTAAAATCTTTTTTGCCATTTGTTGTTGTTTTCTGAGAGAGAGAGAGAGAGAGAGAGAGAGAGAGAGAGAGAGAGAGAGAGAGAGAGAGAGAGAGAGAGAGAGAGAGATTCCTGTACAGATACAAACACAACTCTTTGCCTGGATGGAAGATCCAGATATCTGAGAGAGAGAGAGAGAGAGAGAGAGAGAGAGAGAGAGAGAGAGAGAGAGAAATTCCTACTAGATACAAACACAACTTTTTTTGCCTGGATGGCAGATCCAGATATCTTAAGGAGAGAAAGAGAGAGAGAGAGAGAAATGGTGGGGGTAGGGGTGTTACCTAAGCTGCTCAGACAGGATTAAATGTTTCCTCTGGGAATTTTAAGACACAAAAGGAGATTACTGTATAGAGTAACTTTGGTGTGGAAGCTTTTGATATAATAATGTCACGCTCCAGTTGCCAGACACTGCTGGGCTGGTTTTATTTCTGGGAAGTATTGTATGTTATTTGATGCACCCAGGTTAATTGAGTCTTACCCGAATTGGCTGAATCTTTCCCAGACTGATTGAGACTTGCCCAAATTGACTGAGTCTTTGCAGGAATGTTGGTAATTTAGTAAGCCTGTAATTTATTTTTTTATACATTTTGAGCATCCTTGATATTTTTTATATGTGCACTTTCATGTATTTAGCTATAATTTTTCCATTTATGCTGTGTATGTGTGTATATACATACGTATATATATATATATATATATATATATATATATATATATATATATATGTATGTATATATATAATAATATATATATATGCATATATACATATATATATGTATAAAGTATCTCTTTGTGTTGTATATCATTCAAAGCTTCCACTAATCATTTTGCATATGGCTGTATAGTAATGATAACATATATCTACAGGAAAAAATAACAGTGGCCGAATCTTGACGTTTTGCCTTCGTGAACGAAAAATCTGTAACGCTTTTTAAGTTTTCGCGAAAATTTCAGCAATTATTTTACAACCGATCTGTTTATTCGGTAGAGAAATATAACTATAAAGAATGTAAAGGTCATGGCCGGAGGCATCTGTGTACCGGTAGCCCTTTTGGGAGACCTCTACAGGGCCATACATTCCCATTTCCCCCCTTTGTCAGTGAAGTATCTTCGAAAACCATCCTCTGTTCCCCTACCTGAACTGGGAGGAGAGCCCAGCCATAACTTGCAGCTGTCCAGACATCTTGGATCGCCCGAAACAAGTTGTTTGTAGGTGGGGGGGGGAAAACAGGTTAGCCGCCTAGAAGTTTAATAGCATATCAGTCCGCGCGTTGATGTTGCAGTGACGAATCAGTCCGCGTGTTGATGTTGCAGTGACGAACTGCTGTGTTGTTCTGTCGATATTTGATACCTGGTTCCCTCACCTCAACCGTCCTACCTTCCTTCCTTCCTTCCTTCCTTCCCTCCTCGTCCCTCACCTGTCATTCCCCTCACTTCCCTCTGTTGGAAGTTTTGCTCTGAGGGGAAACAAACTTCCACGTTAGTTATGGATCTCTGACGCCAAGGTTTGGATTAGTCATTATCAGGTGAGTTTGGGAAGCTTTGTGACACACGATCGACAAGGTGGGATATCTGCTGAGAAGAGAGAGAGAGAGAGAGAGAGAGAGAGAGAGAGAGAGAGAGAATGCATTCCCCTACGAACATCGAACAGTTTCGTTTAGCTACACCAAATGTTTAGTGATATTTGTTGGAGAATATATCTTCAGCCGAACGAGAGTTTCCGTGAATATTGCATTCAATCCAATAAATAAGAGGATTATTATTATTCTGTTGCGTCGGACAGAATAATGTTGACGGAAATGTTTGGCGTTCTATTTTTTTTGGTAGGAAAAATATTTTGGCGTTTATTTTTTTCAGTTTGAAGCTAGTTAGATTTGTGGAAGCTCTTGAACAAGAGTATTTTAGTACTTTGGAAAATTATATGTTTTTGGAAAATTATATGTTTTTGTAATTACAGTGTGTGTGTGGTTTTCTACTGACTTACAAACGCTCAAACACAGTATATATTTATGCATACGCTCAAATAATTTACACGTACTTGTTAGTTGAAAGATGTATAAAAAATTTAAAATTTCGTTATAGATTTCGCTCATACGCTCTCATATATATATATATATATATATATATATATATATATATATATATATATATATATATATATATATATATATATACATTTATATATGGAACTAATGAACACATGAGCACGTGTTTCACAAAAAAGTTAAGTATATCTTAGTTTAACCAGACCACTATGCTGGTTAACAGCGGAAAAGAATTTGTCTCACATCGGGATCGAACCCCAGTATTAAGTGAAAGGCCAGGACCCTATCAGTTGACCCATGCATGGTCAACTGGAAGCTCCCTAGCTTTTCAGTTGAGAGACTGTTCTGATCCCGGTGTGAGTCGAATTTATATATATATATATATATATATATATATATATATATATATATATATATATATATATATATATATATATATATATATATATTCATACACACACTTCATGGATATTTGTAAATGTTTCTAGCATATATTGCAAGCGTGCTTTTGACCTGCATAGAATACCTTAAAATATGAATGTACTTTCTCTCAGATATATTTCCAGCCCGAAAAACAATCGGTTTTGGGGGCGAAGAAAAGCCTGCGGTCATGAAATTTTCTTTTTATCTCGAGGAATAAGAAAAACGACAGGAAGAAATTGGCGGTCGTGAAAATCGACGAAGGGGCTCGTGGATGAGGAGCTCTGCATTTCTGCAGGATTAATTTCATGACCAAGTTAGAACGGAGGACAGGTTTCCGGGAGAGAGAGAGAGAGAGAGAGAGAGAGAGAGAGAGAGAGAGATAGTTGATGACAGAGAGAGTTTTTATTGTAGATGGATGATGAGAGAGAGAGAGAGAGAGAGAGAGAGAGAGAGAGAGAGAGAGAGAGAGAGAGAGAGAGAGACAGGGAGTTTTATTGCAGGTAGATGATGAGAGAGAGAAGTTGAGAGATGGTTGATTATAGAGAGAGAGAGATTTTATTGTAGGTAGATGATGAGAGAGAGAGAGAGAGAGAGAGAGAATTCGAGGGATAGTTGATGACAGAGATATTTTATTGTAGATGGATGATAGTGAGAGAGAAAGAGAGAGATAGTTGATGACAGAGAGAGAGGGAGAGAGAGAGAGGTTTTATTGTAGATAGATGATGTAAGAGAGAGAGAGAGAGAGAGAGAGAGAGAGAGAGAGAGAGAGAGAGAGAGAGAGAATTTTATCCCATATGTGGAGAGAGAAAATTTTAAAGACATGTAGACAGAAATCTTATTGTTGGTACCATTATAAGCTTAGTTTTAAACGTTAGGGGAGAGAGAAAGACAGCGATAAAGTAAGAAATTACTAAAATGATATGGAAATACAACTCCATAAATATTAAAAGAGAGAATGTGAGGTTTGGGGGATTTGACTGAATCTCGAGCAAAACGTCATTCCATTTTCTTCTTTGGATTACGACGTAGGTATTTGGCAGAGATTATGTTAATACCTTTGCATGTAAATGAACATCCTAACTATTTGTAATGGTCGAATGTATAGTTGTGTACATTTGCCTCTTTACTAATATTCTCTCTCTCTCTTCTCTCTCTCTCTCTCTCTCTCTCTCTCTCTCTCTCTCTCTCTCTCTCTCGCTTTGGTTTTCAAGTTTCATCTTTACCAGAATTCATTGAAAACATACGATTTTGTAACATTTGGGGGGATTATGCCATTTTTGTTCATTTGTAATTGATGGCATCTGGAGAATGCTTTCGATGCTTCCCGGTGGATTTTTCAATAACTCAGAATGTTTATCGAAAAGAAATAAAAGCTGTATTTTTCAGACTCATTTTTCATAAAGTTTATCAAATACAGTGACCGCTGAATGATTCATTCACTGTGATTTGAGAGAGAGAGAGAGAGAGAGAGAGAGAGAGAGAGAGAGAGAGAGAGAGAGAGAGAGAGAGAGAGGGGGGGAGGTTACTAAATAATGATTTAATCCTGTATCATTGCCAGGGAGAGAAGAGAGAACCATTAATAAAAGCAAAGGATTATATTCTAATTTGCTCTTTGTGGTGTTTGTGCATGTGTGTGTGTGTGTGTGTGTGTGTGAGAGAGAGAGAGAGAGGAGGAGGGTGGGTTACTAAATAATGATTTAATCCTTCGGTATCATTGCCAGGGAAAGAAGAAAGAACCATTAACAAAAGCAAAGGATTATATTCTAATTTACTATTTGTGGGTGTTTGTGCGTGTGTGTGTGTGTGTGTATGTGTGTATGTGTGAGTGAGAGAGAGAGAGAGAGAGAGAGAGAAATCTGTGGGTGGAGGTACTATACAGCCTTTGTTTGCATGTAGCCCAAATCTGTTTACATGAGATATTCCGAGATATGTCCAATTATTTATTGAGCCAGTTATTTATAAAGCTAGCTTTACTATCAGGATAAGGATGTTTTACTGCGGACGCCACATATTAATTTTTTTTGTGAGCACGAGATAAGAAAGAGAAACGGCCTTCTGGCGGCTTTGTATTCTTCGCAGACTTTGGCACGAAGCGAGTTGTCAGGGAAATGTCGTACGTTGGTTTTTTTCGTTTTTTTTTTCTTTTTGCTTTCAATGCTTTCTCTTTTGCTTTCACGGGTGGTCTAGGTGTCAGAGGTACGTTTTCATTTGGAAAAATATTTTGGGGATACTTTGACATTTCGGAGTCTGAGTCTCTCTCTCTCTCTCTCTCTCTCTCTCTCTCTCTCTCTCTCTCTGTTCACTAATATTAGTGTTGGTGTTAGTCAATTTGATGTTTTAATTTGGCCGAACTTTTAATTAGAGAATCTCTCTCTATCTCTCACGATTGCCTTGGTATCTCTCTCTCTCTCTCTCTCTCTCTCTCTCTCGATTGTTGGTGTTAGTAATCTCTTTGGCCGAATTAGATCTCTGAATCTCTCTCTCTCTCTCTCTCTCTCTCTCTCTCTCTCTCCTCTGTTATTGTTGGTATTAGTCAATTTGATGTTTTAATTTGGCTGAACTTTTAATTAGAGAACCTCTATCTCTTCTGATTGCCTTGGTATTTCTCTCTCTCTCTCTCTCTCTCTCTCTCTCTCTCTCTCTCTCTCTCTCTCTCTCCTTGGCAGTAATATTTCTGTACTCCTTTCTTTCTTCTCTCGTCCACCATTGGGTTATCTCTTTTAGCTGTGCATGACTTAACTTTCTGCAGCCGTTTTACAGGGAACAGGAAAAAGTGAAAATGACTTTTCAAGGAACAAAGAGGAAACTGAGTAAGAAAGGCTTTTTTCTCACCAGCCACCAATTGTTTAAAGTCATTTTGAAAAATGCTTTTTGAAATAGACGTTTGAGAGAGAGAGAGAGAGAGAGAGAGAGAGAGAGAGAGAGAGAGAGAGGAGAGGAACTCCGAAATTTGTAGAGAACAAAAGAAAAAATATTGGGTATAGACAGGAGGCATTAGTGTTGGAGAAGGGTGAAGAAAGGGAAAAGATCTGTGGTGATAAATGGAGGGGATCAAATAAAAGGCGGAGAAAGGACGAATTAAAGAAAAAAAATGATAACATTAAAAATTAAATGATGGAATGAAAGAACGAGAGAAAACAGGCAGTTTACAAATAAAAGATGGTACCTTTCGAAGTTGAAATGGAAAGTAGGTATAAAATATAAAAAAAAAAATCGTGGGAGATGAAGAAAAACAGGAGGTATATTTACAAAGTGATAAAAACGATAACTAAACCATGTAAGATGTAAGGAAAACGGTAAAGAAATGAAGTTTGTAAATATGCAAAGAAGAAATTAAACTGAAAATAAAGAAAATGAAAACCTGCAAAGGTACAGTTAAAAGAGGGAACATTTTTTCAAAGTGGAAAAGGAAGAGTAAATTATAAAATATGAGGACGAAAACTACGAAAGATGGAGAGAGACTAAAAGATATTTTCAGAGTGGCAAAGGTAAAGTCAAATTGAATATAAAGAAAACGAAATCCGGCAAAAATACTGATGAAAGTAGGAACATTTTGGAAGTAGCAGGGAAAACTAAATTGAAAATATAGGAAAGGAAAACCAGCTCGGATACTGATAAGAGAAGGAAGTGGCAAAGGGAAAAGGTAAAATGAAAATAAAATAAAATAAAAGGAAAACTAACATAGATAAACGAGGAGACCTTTCCAGAGTGGCTGGGAGAAAATTAAATTGGGAGTAGCAAAAAAAAAAAAAAAATGAAGAAAAACTGGCAAAGATGCTCTATCCGAGGAAGGCCTTGGCTGGCGGTGGACAGCTAACATTATTGTTTAGAGTTGCTTTGTGAGATGCATTGAGATGAGGGATGCTGAGAGAGGGGGAGAGGGGCTGGGAGTGAGAGAGAGAGAGAGAGGGAGAGGGAGAGAAATGCGCTTCCCTAAGGGCGAAGAATTGGGAGTTCTTGACGTGAATGCTGAAGTCGAAGAAAGGTTTTGAGCTGAGAAATATTTGTCGCTGAATGTTGAGAGCATTTGAAAGGACGGTGTTTCAGTAGGTATAGTGCATATGTGTGTGTGTGTGTATGTATATACATATAGATAGATAGATAGATAGATAGATATGTGTGCCTGTGCAAGATATATAAGAGCATAATGAGGTCAGCTTAGATGATAGTATGGTTAGTTTAGACTTTAGTTGAAAGGATGGACCAGAGTGTTGTGAGATGGTTTGTGGAGAGAACGGAGGAAGATAGATCAATGATTAGTGTATATTCCAGTAGCCTATAGAGAGAGGGGGGATGAGGAAAAGAGGTATTATAAAGGAAGGGACTAGATACACAAGAAGCGCGAGGTTTTATATATATATACATATATATACCGTATATATGTATATATATATGTATATATATAAGTATATATATATATATATGTATATATATATATATATATATATATATATATATATATATATATATATATATTATAAAGTTTGTGTTATTTTGTAAAAATACTTAACAACAATCAGTGTTTGATAACATATCTTCAAGTCCTATTATGACTGCAAATCACATGAAATGTCATAAAATATTATTAATTGTAAGTGAAAAGTCTCACATGAACTACGCCCTTTCGTTTCTTTTACTGTACTCCCTTTCATATTCTCTTTCTTCCATCCTACTTTCCACCCTCCCCTAACAATTGATTCATAGTGCACCTGCGAGGTTTTCCTCCTGTTACACCTTTCAAACCTTTTACTGTTAATTTCCGTTTCTGCGCTGCATGACATCTTAGGTCCCAGTGCTTGGCCTTTGGCCTAAATTCTATATTCAATTCAGTTCAATTCAGTTCAGTACATGAACTACCATCGCTTTTGATATAACATTTTTTTAGCGCTCTCTCTCTCTCTCTCTCTCTCTCTCTCTCTCTCTCTCTCTCTCTCTCTCTCTCTCTCTCTCTCTCTCTGTGTGACTGGACAGATGGCGAACAGGCACCTACAATATGTGGGAAGGAGGCCCATCCCCTTCTTGGGAAAGAGCTGAGAGAAGGATAAAACCCGCTTGCCAAATCTCCTCACGCTTTTAATACAATTCACGAACGTCGCTGTTCTTCATTCTGTTCTTACCTTTGCTGCGCATCGACGCCGGATAACCAGATAGAGAGAGAGAGAGAGAGAGAGAGAGAGAGAGAGAGAGAGAGAGAGAGAGAGGGGAAATTGTTGGGCTTGGGAATGAAGATTGGGTAGCTCGAGTTTTGAGGTCTTTATGAAAGAAGGAGAGTTGTGTGTGTTTATGAGTTTGTTTCAAGGGGATATGGGGGTTGGGGGTGGGGAGGGCGGTTGGCTTTATAGGAGGCTGGTTTACGGCTGCATTGGTATTCAGTGTTTGTTTACCGCGTTTGCATTGCAGGTGATTTTATTCTGCCCTTACATGTTTAGCTTTATTTTCTTCAAGGTTTTTGTGGCATTAAATGAATTCCTATTTTTCGGTAGCTTCGATTATTTACTGGGATTTTGAGATTACTAATTTTTCAGTCTTTTCTGTTGCGTTTTGTAGTTAGTGGAATAGTATTTTTTCGAGTTGAATTAATTATTGGGCGCAATTTTGGCCGATTCTGTGTCGTTAATATCAATTTTTCGTTTATTCAGCTTTCTTTTTCATGGTATTAAGCAGTTGTTCACAAACTGTTAAAAATCACTTCTGTGAAATGATAAACAGCGACCGGGTCTGTCCCATTTATTTTGTCCTGTTGCGCGTAAATGTCATAGTTCATATACTGTACACTCATGATCTTAAACAAGCAAAGTCGGAAAAACTTGAAATTCTAAGCAGACATCTAAAACATTTTATTTACATATGTAAAAATACTTCATAATTAAGTGTTTAAATTATAGATTAGACGCAGACTTTGAAACTGAGTCAGATGGAAAACTGAAGTTTATTCTTGAAGTTAATCCGTGCCGGGTTGGATATATATTCAGTATATCAGTGGAGAAGGTTTCGTCAAAATATTTTTCTTGCTGTCGTTAATTCAAGCAAGTATAAATGAAAAATCAGAAATTTAATGGGAAACTAAAACAATCGATTTCGTTATTTAGAACGTAGCGTTGTAGTTTCATTTTTAGCAATTATGAATTCAAACAGACGAAACTGAAAGATAGAAGTACATGAATAAATTACTGTATTTGACAAGAGGAAACCGAATATTTTTCACTTTTAGGATAAAACAAAATCTGGCTTTGCCGTGATTTTTACCATCGATAATTGAAGCAGAAAGTGGAATTGTAAAATGTACGTATCAATTTAAATAACAATATATCTCAGGAGAAAAACCCAGAGGCATTCGAGTTTCCGCCGAGAGGAGAAGGCTGCCTCGCCGTGTCATTTTTGGCCATCGTTAATTCACTCTCTTTTCTGTAACGGCGCCGTGTTCATGCTAGCATGAATTCAGAGCATCGCTCCTTTTGTTTAGACATTCAGATGCGACTTCCACTTTGGTGCTTCAAGGATGAAAGCAGCGAGAGAGAGAGAGAGAGAGAGAGAGAGAGAGAGAGAGAGAGAGAGAGAGAGAGAGAGAAGAAATCTTTTGGGGAACGAAAGTTTCACGAAAGTTTCTCTCTTCTTTTGTTTTAACGAAAAGTTTCTGTTTTAACTATAGAATCACATTCTCTCTCTCTCTCTCTCTCTCTCTCTCTCTCTCTCTGAGAGAGAGAGAGAGAGAGAGAGAGAGAGAGAGAGAGAGAGAGAGAGAGATCTTTCGAGCGAAATGTTTCAGAATCGCATTTCTCTCTCCCTCTCTCGATGGAACTCGAAGAGAAATGAATGTTCTCGAAGTTCATGATCTCGAGGCCACGAGTTGCTGATTTAGAACGAGGTATATTATTGTGTTTGTGTGTGTGTTTGTGCAGTGTTTGTGTAGGCGATATGTCCTCGCTTGTGTTTATATATTCTTATTTGTGTATGGGGGGTTTTTTGTGAGTATACTTTTTTCTTGTTCTTTCATTACTTTCCTTTCTTATTTATTTTGGGGGAGTAAAATTAGGACGACATCGGTAAAGTTAAGAGGTGGTCACAGTTTCGCTCAATTTCTAAATTTAATTTTTCTTATTTATTGGCTCATTCCTTAAAAAAGTTTTCGTATGTTGGTTTTAATTTAGTAATCTTTTCATTTTTTTCTCACAGGCAGTCAGCTTACTTTGTAAAGGAGGCTTTACTGTTGTAAGTACTTTATACTTCAGTTGACTTATATAATTTTTACTATAATTTTGTATTACTTTATGATAAGTCTTGGCTTCCCAAAGCTGCCGTAGTGATATCTAGATAATGATAGAATGAGAGATTAACCCTTCCGAGCTGTTGGTCACATCTTCGAAAAAACATTGCATTAAATGGCACACAGAAATATTGTATTTGTGCGTTTGTGTTGTTAAGAAAATTTGATTTATATCCATATTAAGCGTCATTTTATTTCATTTAATGAAGTAGAAAATTTTTTTTTTCTCGTGAATTTTAGTTATACACGTAACTGCAGTCCGTTGGATAATAATTAGACCGATATAAAAGGGGCAGGCGATGTTAGTAGTGATTATTATATATTTTTATATGAAAACCAATTGGACCAACAACCCTGCGTCTTTACCTAGCCCAGGATCGAAGCAGTGCAAACGAGTGGGTTTTATCTCTGGAGGGAACGGCAGACCTCCCTTTAAAGGGTGGAATGCTGAAAGAATCAGGGAAACAAAAGCTGGAAGAAAATTCCGAAAACCCAGTTTAGTGAACGAAATGGTCTCCCTATATGCACTCTAGGACTATTGAAATCCCTAACAGCATTATTAATTCGTTAAATTGCTCACAGCACAACACTGAGATAAAAAAGCTTAGTACGTTCTTCAATGGAATTATAAAGAAACCAGTGGGTATGATCGATCTTTTGCCCATTCCACTTTTTCAATATCTTCCCTTCCTTCCTGGCGTTATCAAATGCACCAATCTGTCTCTTGGCTGGGAGACTGGTTCTGCTCTGTCGCATTTGAGAACATTGGTTTTATATTCTCCTTTCTCTCACTGTAGAATTGATTGTTATTGACACAGAAGGTCTTCTCTCTCTCTCTCTCTCTCTCTCTCTCAGCTGGAATGCCCTTCAACAAAAATTTTACACGTAACTAACTCTCTCTCTCTCTTTGAATGCCTTCAACAAAATTTTACACGCTTGCTGATTTATGTTAACAAATACATTCGTCAGTCTCGAAGAGAAATGAATGTTCTCGAGGTTATGGTTGCTGATCGGAAATTATGAAGGCTTCATGATCTCGAGGCCACGAGTTGCTGATTTAGAACGAGGTATATTATTGTGTTTGTGTGTGTGTTTGTGCAGTGTTTGTGTAGGCGATATGTCCTCGCTTGTGTTTATATATTCTTATTTGTGTATGGGGGGTTTTTTGTGAGTATACTTTTTTCTTGTTCTTTCATTACTTTCCTTTCTTATTTATTTTGGGAGTAAAATTAGACGACACCGGTAAAGTTAAGAGGTGGTCACAGTTTCTGCTAATTTCTAAATTTAATTTTTCTTATTTATTGGCTCATTCCTTAAAAAAGTTTTCGTATGTTGGTTTTACCTAGTAATCTTTTCATTTTTTTTCTCACAGGTACGGTCAGCTTACTTTGTAAAGGAGGCTTTACTGTTGTAAGTACTTTATACTTCAGTTGACTTATATAATTTTTTACTATAATTTTTGTATTACTTTATGATAAGTCTGTGGCTTCCCAAAGCTGTCGTAGTGATATCTAGATAATGATAGAATGAAGGATTAACCCTTCCGAGCTGTTGGTCATATCTTCGAAAACATTGCATTAAATGGCACACAGAAATATTGTATTTGTGCTTTTGTTTGTGTTGTTAAGAAAATTTGATTTATATCCATATTAAGCGTCATTTTATGTCATTTAATAAAACAGGAAATTTTTTTTTTTTTTTCGCGTGAACGTTAGTTTTACCCGTAACTGCAGTACGTTGGATAATAATTAGACCGATATAAAAGGGGCAGGCGATTCAGTAGTGATTATTATGTATTTTTATATGAAAACCAATTGGACCAACAACCCCGCGTCTTTACCTAGCCCAGGATCGAAGCAGTGCTAAACGAGTGGGTTTTATCTCTGGAGGGAACGGGTAGACCTACCTTTAAAGGGTGGAATGCTGAAAGAATCAGGGAAAACAAAAGCTGGAAGAAAAA
This sequence comes from Macrobrachium rosenbergii, assembly GCF_040412425.1. NCBI lineage: Eukaryota > Metazoa > Arthropoda > Malacostraca > Decapoda > Palaemonidae > Macrobrachium > Macrobrachium rosenbergii. The sequence goes on from NC_089747.1 coordinate 13,719,546, forward strand.
TCCGAAACCCAGTTTAGTGAACGAAATGGTCTCCTATATGCACAATTCTAGGACTATTGAAATCCCTAACAGCATTATTAATTCGTATATAATTGTCACTAGCACAACACTGAGATAAAAAAAAAAGTTTAGTACGTTCTTCAATGGAATTATAAAGAACCAGTGGGTATGATCGATCTTTGCCCATTCCACTTTTTTTTCAATATCTTCCCCTCCTTCCTGGCGTTATCACTAATGCACCAATCTGTCTCTTGGCTGGGAGACTGGTTCTGCTCTGTCGCATTTGAGAACATTGGTTTTATATTCTCTCCCTTTCTCTCACTGTAGAATTGATATTCCTCGGGGACGTTATTGACACAGGAGAGTCTCTCTCTCTCTCTCTCTCTCTCTCTCTCTCTCTCTCAAGCTGGAATGCCCTTCAACAAAATTTTACACGTAACTCTCTCTCTCTCTCTCTCTCTCTCTCTCTCTCTCTCTCTCAATTGAAATGCCCTCCAACAAAATTTCATATGGAGAAGTAACTCTCTCTCTGTCTCGCTCTCCTTAAATTTGAAATACTTTTCAACGAATCTTTACATGGAGAAGTAACTCAGAATTTAAACATTTCATTTTCAGTTATACTAATTCAGCAAAATCCAAACCACATGGATGGTTTTACAAAAGGATTGTTTTCACCAGTGTATCGTCAGCTTTACACAGATGATTGTGGAATCCCGATTTAGAATTGTTTAAGTTTACTTGCAATTTTGTTAAAAATTGTGAAAGTTCCCCCGGAAGTAGGTCGCCGATATTAATGATAATGAAAGTAATAATTGTAATGGTAATGTGAACGGTTTGGATTGCCGTGTATTACAAATTGTATTTCCTATTTGGAAAGTATTTTGAACTGAATTATTGTTGTGGTAATTATAATAATAGCGTTCATATGCATTGGTAATTATTTTGATGACATCTGGAGTTGCGTTATATTAGAAATTATAATTGAAATAATGATATTGCTTAATGGCCATATGTAAAATTCCCGACTCTTCATCATCGTGACAAATCATTTTTCAAAGTCGGAACAAATTACCATTGAAAGGAAGACGCCATCAGTGAATTAACTGAGTAATTATTATTATTATTATTATTATTATTATTATTATTATTATTATTATTATTATTAGTTGTTGTTGTTGTTGTTTTGGTAGAAACAACAGTTGTAGTATTCTTTTCTGAACAGTGTTGAAAAACTAGAATTCCTTATTACCCAATTAGTAAAAATGTATCGTTTCTGCAATTAATTGTGTATTATTATTATTATTATTATTATTATTATTATTATTATTATTATTATTATTATTATTATTATTATTATTATTATTATTCATGGCAAATGAATGTGGGCTGAATAATGAAATCACCAGCTGCTTCATTTTCGTTAATTATTTTTGAGGGAAAACCGGAGCTATTTTTCCGTACCATTAATATTGCAAAATGATCCGCGAGAGTTTTGAACAGGGGCTGGAGTGCCCTGGTCTGCTGTTGGTTGTTGATTTGTTTAGGTGGATGTTGTTGTTCTTGTTGTAGTTGTTTGTCCGCTATTGGTTGTTGACTTTGTTGAGGTGGATGGTGTTGTTTGTCTGCTATTGGTTGTTGATTTTTTGTAGGTGGATGTTGTTGGTCTTGTTGTTGTTTGTCCGCAATTGGTTGTTGATTTTGTTGGGGTGGATGGTGTTGTTTGTCTGATATTGGTTGTTGATTTTTTAGGTGGATCTTGTTGTTTGTCCGCTATTGGTTGTTGATTTTTTTAGGTGGATGTTGTTGTTTGCCCGCTATTGATTGTTGATTTTGTTTAGGTGGATGTTGTTGTCGTTGTTGTTTATATGCTGTTGGTTGTTGATTTTGTTTAGCTGGATGTTGTTGTTGCTGTTGGTATCCTATTGGTTGTTGATTTTGTTTAGGTGGGTGTTGTTGGTTGTTGATTGTGTTTAGGTGGATGTTATTGTTTATTGCCTGCTATTGGTTGTTCATTTTTGTTTAGTTGTGTTGTTGTTGTTTGTCTGCTATTGGTTGTTGATTTTGTTTAGGCAGATGTTATTGTTGATTGCCTGCTATTGGTTGTTCATTTGGTTTAGGGGTTGTTGTTTCAAACTGGCTACAGGTTTGTTTTTTTCGTTTGATTTGGCCAGTTTTCTGAATCATTTGTTTTTGTCTCCTTAATATTAGTTTGCTTTGTTTGATTTTCTTCATGCCTTGTTTAATGTAATGTAATTAATATACGGTTTCACGTGATTATTAGATTTTAATTACGCTTACTGATCAACCAAGGACAACGAAAGTAACATTTACCACGACTGTTTATTTATTTATTTCACCAGTTTGCTCTTGGGGAATGCTTTCGCATTCTCTGTATTTTTTTTCTTTGGGGGAGGGAATTCTATAACCTCCATTATTTCAAGAGGCGGGCCTGTAGGGACATAATGGGCCAGGTCACACAGGGTTTCTTTTATCCACTTTCATTTTGCATTTTTACTCTCTCCCTGGGTCGCGTCTAGATTGAGTTATCAAGTTTCCCTTTCGCTGACATTCCTTTGTAAAAGAATTTTAGAAGACGTCGGACTACGGTGTGTCTGTAACTTTGGCAGTATAACGGTTTCTACTTCAGTGATTACAGAGGCTGTATGATCATAACGGTTATCGTTATGGTAGTGTCGAGAGTATTGGTTTAATACGAGGAGTCGTAATTGTTTTGGTTGTGACCCCAAGTTTAGTTAAAACGAGAATAATCATATAAATATTGTAGCGATTATAGTGACCATGAGAACTGTCACATAAAAGTATTGTACCAGTTGTAGTGATTATAACGACAGTGAATAAAACAGCACTAACGCTTACAACAACGGCAAAACCAGAATAAATATTTAAAAGGAAGCCTTTGGAAGACCAGCTGGGAAAACAACGCCGACGATTCTAGCACCTGACATATCCCTATCGTTCCCGAGGCCTAAACCGCCCAAAAACTCCAAATTCAATAGACCGAAGCCCCCCTCTTAATCCCTATCAGTCTCCGCCAGGGAACCCATTTTTCCTTCCTTAATTTCACTGAATGGGAAGATTGTAGTGACAGCAGAAAGGACCAGCTCCAAAGTTTGACACTCATCACTAACTATAAACGTCTGGTTTGTGGGAAGAGGAAAAAAAGGAAAAAGATGGCGAGAACGAGAGGGGGAGAGATGGGGGGAAGGTGGGGGGTGGGAGGAAGGATTGGAGAGGGATGTGGGTGGGGGAGGGAGGGGTTGGATAGGGAGGCTCGTGGTAGGAAAGTATGGAAGAAGGGAAAAGAAAGTGTGACACGAACTGGCTTGGCCTTTGTCGAGGGTCCTTTAGAAATGACTTTAAAGAAATGAAATTAGTTCGTGGTTTTTTCCTTTTCGCACTTGGGTCCTTTCCGGGTATTTTTATGAGTAAAGAAAAAACTCACTTAAAAAAATTCGCAATTGGACGCCTTTTTTGATATTGAGAAAATAATAAGGATGTTTAACCGGTTTATTTCTGTTAAGCGTTAATTTTTTAATTTGACGTCAGTTAAGGATGTTTAATTCGTTGCTGCTCATATTGCTAATCTTCGTAAAAATTAAAATTACAGAGGTTTAAGCATCCGTATTTCCTTTGTGCGCTCTTGCAATCTGATAAAACTTTGGCATAATTAAATAGTTGCTTCTCTGCCTTTAATGATTTTGGAAAATGTTTAGGTCTAAGTGAGTCGTTTTTAAAAGCTCTGCGCATTTATTCTCCTAAAATGATAAGGATATTGAAATAGCTGGCTGTAATCTGTAAAAAGAAAAATTACAGAAATTTGAAATAGCATATTTCCAGCTGCGCCTTTATTTTACTTAGCAAAACAGTGAACCTTTAATTATTGTCTTTTGAACTTTCAAAATTTGGTAAATTTAGAGAACAGTTTTTTTTTGGCAGCTGTTTAATTGAAGAAAAACAAAAATTGAGAAATTTAAACCGCTGTTTTTAAATCTTTAAATGGCTGTTAACCATATTATGCCCGTTTTTAATCTTGGAATATATGACAATGGAATTAGCAGTCTTTGTTATTTAGGGATGAACCCTGTCTTACATATTTTATGTTATTTTCCTTGTATGTGTATGAAAAGAATTCCGTGCAGCACGTCTGCAGTCAAGCCGAAGCTTTTGTTTGCAGTTGGAATATGTTAGAGAAATGGACATTTCATTACATATTCCTTTTTATGAGTACAAAAGAAAAATCCCGTTCTGTATATCATGTTAAGCTGCAGCTATTGTCTGTGCCTAGACGATTTTAGCAGAATATTTCGGTGTATACAATTCTTACAGTTTTTTTATATATATATATATATATACAGTGTACGTACCGGAGCGCTAATCTCCATGTTGCACTGCGGTTCAAACGTCTTAGGACAAAATTTCGCCGTTTAATGCTGCAGGAAGACGCAGTGAGCAACACGGTCCAATTCGTCTTGATCCTGAAAGGGACTGTGGCTCTAACGGACTTTTTCCGCGTAGCATTAAATCGGCCCCGACTTGTGGCTCGGCGGCAGAAATCGGGAATGATTTATGAGTGCGATGGGGGTTTTCTTGGCGATTGTTGATATGGTCGATGTTTCCTCGAAGTGCGTCGGACTTTGGACCTTAGGGTCCCTCAGCCCAGAGGGGAAAAAGCGAGATGGCCAGGAGTGACCTCTAATTTCAGCGGCACATTAAGTTGGGCTTTGAACTGGCCCTCCGGGAATTTGCGAAAGGAAGGAAGAATGAAACGGAAAAAAATACAACTTACACTGGAATTTGGAATTTTCATGACATCAAAAGTGTAGCCAAGGCCATTTATAAATCGCCCTTTTTTTTTGTATTTGCGGAAATATGTTCAGATTTTAAATGGAGGTTGATGTCAAAAGACTACAATTTTTTTTTCTACATTAATCGGGCTAGCGGGAGCAGAACGTTTTAGCATGATGTATATGCTACGTGGTGTGGTCTTGCTCAGGAAAGTATTTAGAAATAAATCTGATACTTTGATTTACGTTTTATTGCATTCCTTATTTTGATGTAAATTCTTCACGCGATCGTGTATTTGTTTTGTATTTTGCGAAAAGACAGTCATACGAACAATATTTGGCATGTCAGTATTGACATACTAACCCAGAAAGGTATAGCTGAGGAAAGCGATACGACTATGAGGAAGGTGGGTATATTGATCAGGCAGTCGACTTTCAACTCTATGCTTCGTTGCCAAAGATTATGGAAAGATGGAAATAAAACTATAAAAGAAATGAGGGTATATGTAAGCGTGTGTGTGTACATACATTCATACACATATTTTATATTTATATATATATGTATATGTATATGTATATATATATATATATATATATATATATATATATATATATATATATATATATATATATATATATATATATATATA
>NC_089747.1:13730000-13735000 GCF_040412425.1 Macrobrachium rosenbergii
TTCCACAAATATTTACAATTCTTCTTGAAACTCAAAGTGACTGCAGAACTGAAATCTTCATTAATCCATTATTTACTTCCCATCCAAATTTGCACCGCCATGAAACCCAATATTATCTCCCCTTGTCTCCACCATTCTCATCTCGGTTATTATATTTCTTTCCTCCTCCTCCTCCTCCTCCTCCTCCTCCTCCTCCTCCTCCTATTGCTCGTTTGATAAATTTTCGTTCATTCCACTACGTCCAGATGCGACGTAAATAGGGAAATCTCCATATCGGGATCTGTCAGTATACTTTTTCCACGTCTGAAGGATCATTTCCCCTCTCGCTATTATTTACGTCCTTTGAGTGAGTTGTCGGTGGATCGGTGGATTTGTTCATTTAAGAAAGGATTTTGGAAATGAATGGAGTTCAGAAAGAGGACGATAATATATATATATCAGTGATGGGCAGATTAGCGGTTCCCCTGAGCCGAGAACGCTTCCAAATGATTTTAGTAGGGGTGAAATTTTGGGGATTGCTTCGTGTTTTCAGGACAGGTCAGAAGCGCCGGAATGGTCATGTATCTTCGTTGCAGGATACTCAGGTGCTGTTACCTTCTCTTTTTTTTCTATTTATTTGTCACGGATTTGCAGTTTGCTTGATTTTTTTTTTTTTTTTTGCGGAATGTGATCAAAATAGCCAAAAGTAAAAGTTTGGGTATATTATATATATCATAATCTTATCATTCTTTGTTCATATATCAATGATTTTTCTTTGCTAATTCATATTTTCTATTGACAGTAAAGCCGCAGAAGCTCGAATTTCACTGTTTCATGGGCACTCACGGGGGTATTTTTGTGCCCAGTTGCTGTTGCTCTGTTAGTATTCGACGAAATCCCTTGAAGTTTAGGCATGTGTTCGCTAATACTGCATGAAAAATTAATAATAATCATGATATGTAACAATCAACAAATGATAAGCAATCTTTTTCAAAGATATGCAGGATAAAAGCACCCTTAAAAAGTATGATAATCATTGAAGATGCATTGGTGAATATTACAACTTGGACTTCTCGGAAACTACTTTTTGCTTCTTCTGAGAGTGAAACGAATACAAAGAAATGATTCATATATTATTCACATGAGAGAGATCATCTCATGGTTAGGTTGCCTTCTAAATAAATGAATAGACTACCCATCAAAGTATTATCGTAGGCAACAGGAACTGTTATCTGAACTAAGCTAGGATATTTTGCAGTGGGCTTTTATTGGAGTCTCCTCGTTGGCATCCGTCACAAACCCTTATAAATCATCATCTCTGGTGATATGTCCATTGTTGAATTAGTTTGGCTTAATGAAAGGTTTATTACCATTCGCCATTTGTATGGAATAAACCAACAATCCTTCCATTGTTCTACGTCTTTTAATTTTAATTTTTACAGGTGAATAATCTACCGTTGTTCAAGTCCATTCCTTAGTCATTGCCCTAACAACATATTGCAAGTGCATTGTTTCTGTTATCAAAACGTGCAGCCTTTTGTATGTTCAGAGAAAAGCAACTCCAGCCAATTTCTTCAACGTAACGGAAACTACAATTTCAACATTTTACTACTTACTCCAAGCGTGGAATCGTCACCAGAATTCTTAGATTTAATTTGACTAACGTTACCTGCAATGGAGTTGCAGATATGGATAGTAAACAGATGAGCAGGGTCATCTTTTACTTTTTGCTGTCTGGAAGAAATGAATATGCGTATCTATCTTATATATAAAATAGTTGTGAAAAGATAATAAGTAATGCTGAAGTATAATAATTCTCTTTCTCCTTGTGTGTGTGTGTATATATATATATATATATATATATATATATATATATATATGTGTGTGTGTGTGTGTGTGTATGTGTGTGTGTATGTATGTATGTATGTATGTATGTATGTATACGCACATATTCATGTATGTGTGAGACCATATACTTAATAACAATAATAACGTAGTTCACATTATAGGTGTATGATTTTTCTTATTGAAAAGGCGTGCTTTGTTTTGCAGTGTGCGTGCATTCATTAATAAACTTTATTAATGTGCCTTTGGGAAAATGAACAATTTCCCCCCCAAGACGACACTCCAGTCGCAAAGTAAATCATTACCACCATCGATCATTTTTCACCTTCCAGAGTTTGGTAATGATCTCCGATCATCACCACCACCACCAAACACCATCATTATCATCATTATCGTCACTGTGAAGTCATCATTCTCAGGTTCTCATCCATCCTTTCTTCTTCTTCTTCTTCTTCTTCTTCTTCTTCTTCTTCTTCTTCTTCTTGAGCCTCTTCCTCCTCTTCCTTCATTTTGACGTCTTTTGTTTCCCAGTGGATTTTATGAGAACTCCAGTTCTTGTAATTCTGAGCCTGACGAATCTCCCGTGGGGGTGAAATTGGAAGGCTGGGGCGAGGGAGGGGAGAGGCCAGGATTTCGGGTGGGGGAGGTATCGAAGGGTTTTGGGAATTTTGCGTTGGGGATGGAGACGGGTGAGGGAGCAGGGTTGGAGAAGGAACAGAGAAGCGGGGGTGACGGCTGTGAGGGTAACAGTGGAGGAAAATAAGAAATGAAAGTTGGAGATAGAGAAAGAATAGATAATGATGGTATGGATGAAAGGAGGTAGGTATAGGAAATAACGGTGAGGTTATGTTAATTATTGTAAGGCTAGCAATAATATAATAATAATAATAATAAAGTTATCTATCTGTCTATATATATATATATATATATATATATATGTATATGTATGTATATATATACATACATAACGGGAATTAATTTCACCTTTATTTAGAAAGAGAACGGAAATTTGCGAGATGGAGATGGCTATTTTTTTCTCTGTGATATCCCGTAATACAGTGCCTGTCTCAGAATTTGCATAGTGCCCGCGAATGAATAGAAAATGCACCTGGATGTAAAAGGCAAATGGAACTAATTAACACCTGGATATTTCCAGAGAGAGAGAGAGATATTTTAAAATCAACGAACCATTCGGTGCAGGATATGCAACCAGCCCCACCTCTCTCTCTCTCTCTCTCTCTCTCTCTCTCTCTCTCTCTCTCTCTCTCATACCCAGATCCCACTCTCTCTCTCATCCCCACCTCTTCCTCCCCTCCCCCTCCCCATGCCATTTCCTTTTGCAATATTCAAACCGAAAAATAAAAATGGCGGGAGGGCGATGTTTTAAATGTCATTCTTAGCCGCCAGATGGCAACACGGTCCTCTCATCAATCATGGAAGCCGTCGGCGCTTTTGCAAAGGGATCCTTTCGTTGCAATATGTTGGATTAATCTGTGCTGTCAATCTTGCAAAACTTTGCAAGGGGGGGGACGCTTTTCGTTTGTATCGGTAGTATGTTTCAGGGATCGGATTTTTCAAAATTTTGGTTTTTGATCGCGCTGGGTTTGTATTACGTCGCCTAATGGAGTGTCGTGACCTCTTTCATTTATGCAATTAAATTTTGTCTCTCTCGCTCTTACTGGGCGGTGAAGTTTTGGGAACATCAGTTTTTCAGACAGTAATTGAGGGCTTGAACTAATTTTTCAAGAATTTGTAAACAGCAGTTTAAACATGAATAGGTCTGCATAATTGAAATATTTAGTATTACTGTTTAGTGTATGAAATTTATATATAAATATATTTTTTTCGTTTTATTTTCAGTTTTTCATTGCATCCACTCAGGTATTGATTGTTTTTGTTTTGTGCAATGGTGTTGTTTTGGATCTTGATTAATTTAATGAAGACTCCAAGTCACCATCTTAATGAAAGACACATGACACTTTTCTCTGAGTTCCCTTGTATATTTCTATACTGCTGGCCCGCCAATGAAGAATTAGAGGAATTTATTTCTGGTGATAGAAATCCATTTCTGGGTATAATGTGGTTCGGATTCCACAATAAGCTGTAAGTACCGTTGCTAGGTAACCAATTGGTTCTTAGCCACGTAAAAACTAAGTCTAATCCTTCGGGCCAGCCCTAGGAGAGCTGTTAATCAGCTCAGTGGTCTGGTTAAACTAAGGTATACTTAACTTTTTGTCTATTTATCTAGAGTTCCACCATTACTGTTCTGTGTGTGTTAGCCAGGCATCAGGTTTACTTCATATGTATGCGTATACAGAATTGCTACAAGTAATTGTAGAATTACAAGATTAAGCAGGTCAACAATGAAGAAACGTAAATGACAATTAAAGAAATTGTGATTATTAGTTAGGAAATGAACTTAAAAACTGAATAACATACAAGAAACCGGACAACACTTAAATGTCAACATAAAAATGAGAGTAGTCGATCATTAAAGTATGAAAATATAAGTCAAACGTAAAGATATGAGAAAACTCCCATTTCTGACATTAATTCAAGCAGGAGCTTCTCGATAAGAAAAATTAATACCAAGCGTCAAGGAAATTTAAAATATTTTGATAATGACACAGAATTTAGTTTTTCGCGTCCATGTTATGTTTAATTAGATAAATGAGCAAGTTAATAATAATAACTGATTCTAAGGTTACAAATATACGAAGATAACAGTAACCCGACAGACAGTGGAGACAAGACACACGGTACATAAAAATGACCGTAAAGAAGTGATAAAGAAATGGAGAAAGAGAAACGACAGAGACTGAATATCTTACATTCTCTTGATCTCTCCTCAACCCCTCCCCAGCACCGTCGTCTTCCACCCTCCTCGCCCTTATTCAACCCCTCCCCTCCTCCAATCTCCCTGTGCACCCCCCCCCCAGCTTCACTGGTGCTGCCTGTCGCTGTAATTCGAGGAATTTCAAGAGGTTATTCATTACGTCCGATTTCACGTTTAATGGCATGAAGGCTTCTCTGCTTGCGTTTCATTAGGTCTCTCGCTCCACTTTAGGTGCGTTTTTCATTTTTTTCTTTATTCCAGGCCTTTATGTCGTTGCGTTCGTTCCTTTAGGTTTTTAATTTTAATTTTGGTTGATTATTTTATTTTTATGTTTTTCGGG
>NC_089747.1:13740000-13747500 GCF_040412425.1 Macrobrachium rosenbergii
CCAGTCAACTGTTAGGTTTGGAGGTCTCGGGCGATGATATGGGTCCAGGCAACATGGACATGGAAAATGGGATATATGAGAGAGGCAGGCGAGAGAGAGAGAGAGAGAGAGAGAGAGAGAGAGAGAGAATTCAGCAGCTGTGGTCATTAGCTCTAATGGAATCATTTTTTTTTACAGTCTCTCTACTTAAAATCACAATAACTAGAGGAGAAAAAGAGAGAGAGAATAATGGAACAACTAACTTGGTTGCCGCATATACATTGAAACATGAAAGTGTAATTGAAATGTCCTCTCTCTCTCTCTCTCTCTCTCTGTCTCTCTCTCTCTCTCTCTCTAATTATCCGTCTGTTTATTTGTCTGTCAACTATTACACTTAGTGTAGCATGGAGGTATTTAGAAACCTAATTAAGGGATTCTCTCTCTCTCTCTCTCTCTCTCTCTTTCTCCAACAGCTTGCTTGCACCAAGCGTGCCCTCATAAATTACGTCGCCATCTGTCATCGGATGATTTATTTCGTGTCTGTAATTGCACATTCCCATCACAGAAATGACACTTGAGGATGTTGTAACAGACACTACCTTTGAGAGGCTCACAAAGAGGAGATGGCTGGGACTGACATTGTACGTTGTAAGAGCGGACCTCTCTCTCTCTCTCTCTCTCTCTCTCTCTCTCTCTCTCTCTCTCTCTAGTTGCAATTTAAAAGGATTCAGAAACCTTTTCTTCATCTCTCTCTAAACTCTCTCTCTCACTCTCTCTCTCTCTCTCTCTGAATTGCAATTTAAAAGGATTCCTGAAACCTTTCTCTCTCTCTCTCTCTCCCTGAAACCTTTCTTTCTCAAACCTTCTTCCTCAGGCATAAGTGTATGGTCGGTAAGAAGGGCTCACTTATATCTTGTTTCGCTGTCATCATTGTTTATATGCTTATGTAATAAGTCTCCTCTCTGATGCTTTTTGAATACTTGAATTCCCCTTAGAAACATGCTACTTGAAGTTATAAAGACGCTGAGGATCTGGAGGAGGTCATTTTACATTCAAGGAAAAAATAGTTACTTATAAAAGTGGTACGGGTGCCCTGATGAAGTATAGGTACCTCCATTTCTTTGTGTGGGGGTTTGATAAAATGAGGTTTATTTGAGACGAATATTAAAAAAATATATGCGGGAAATATACTATATAATCCAGCAACGAATTTTAAACCTCCATTTAAATAGAAAAAAGTAAAACCCTCTTATTCTCGTGCGGGGAAAATATTTAGATGAAAAAATGAAACAAAAACTTTCCGAATATGGAAAAAACAATAAAGTGAAACTCAATTAACAGAAAAGTAAATCCTGTCAGTATAAATGTATTTCTGTTTTTGCTTTTACGACAAGTTAAGGGTAAATGTTTTCTTTAATGAAAATTATTTTTATTTGCTCAATAGATTTCAGGTTTTTTTGTTTCTAAATTCTGAAACCGTACACACTTTATTGTATTTCCCATTTTTCATGTTGTTTGTTCATTTATATATTTCTGAAACCATCACATTTAAATATATTTGTCTTTTTAATGTTATTTGTTCATTTATGAATTTCTAAAACCATCACACATTGAAATATGTTGGTCTTTTTCAATGTTATTTGTTCATTTATGAATTTCTGAAACTACACACATTGAAATATATATATGTCGTTTTTAATGTTATTTGTTCATTTATGAATTTTTGGAACCATCATTCATTTAAATATATTTTTTCACTTTTTAATATTAGTTATTCATTTCTGTATTCCTTAAACCACAAGGCATTTCAATATATTTGTCATTTTATAATGTCATTTGCTCAATTATGTATTTATGAAACCATCACATCTTTAAAATGTTAGTAATTTTTTATATGATTTGTTCATTTATGAATTTCTGAAACCATCTCACATTTACGTATGTTAGTCCTTTTTTAATGTTCTTTTTTCATCTGTGTATTCACGGCTGGCAAAAAAAAAAAATGGCAATTTACTTTGCTTCATTATACATAATATTCCCCGAGCCACTTTGTGACGTTATCGTATTCGGAGGCCACGGTGTACATTCCGAGCAAATTTCCCAGAGTCGGATGAATATGGTTTTGAAATTCAAGCTGCCGTCGCTCCAGAATATGACCCTGTCACTAAAGCGCATTCGGGAGACATGCAGGCATGCACTTAGTTACTTTGCCGGGACCCGGGCTTTGCTTCCATGTTTATCTTTTTGTGTGTTGCTTTTTGATTCTTGGTTAAGGTTGACGTTTTTGTGTGTGTATGTTTATATTATATATATATGTATATAAATATATATGTATTATTATATTATATATATATATATATATATATACATAATATAAATGTGCATTAAAGTTACGGATCCTTTTTAAACAGAAACATGTGAGGTATCGAGATTCATCTTGACTCAAAAATGCTTTTAATAAACATACAACATAAAGGAAAGAGAAACCTTTAACACTACAGTTCAATAAGAACCTCCCAAATACATTAATATATATATATATATACATATACACTATATATATATATATATATATATATATATATATATGTATATATGTATGTATGTATGTATTATGCATGTTTGTATTGCCTTTGTTGTAGATTTATTAAATGTATTTAAGCCACTTTTTGGTTTAAAAAAAGGTCTGTTATTTAGTTTTATTCAGCTAAAAGAGATAAGAATAATATCTTTAATGGTGACAGTGATTATTACATTTGTAATATGCTTGTAATTATCATTAATAAACCTAAGTGACCTGGAAGTGTTTATGAGCCTGTTAGCTTAAACAGCTTATTTTCATACTTTTCCTCTAATTGGTTTTAGTATTTATCAAAGGTTTAATAGTGACTTTTTTCACTGAGGTACTGAATTAATATGTTGTGAGATTAACAGTAAAACAGAGAGAATATCTGTTTCTCTCCACGCGAGAATGAGTTCTGTATACATACGTATAGTTTTATTGATACATACAAACATACATACATATACATACACACATATATATATGTATATATATATGTATGTATGTATGTATGTATGTATGTATATCTCTGTTAATGAAGCCTCCTCTGCCCTGTGGTGGGCCGCATGGTCCAAATTTTTTATATTAATATAATATATATATATATATATATATATATATATATATATATATATATGTATATATATATATATATATATATATATATATATATATATATATATATATATATATATATATACCATTTTTATATGATGGCTTTTAGGCAGATTAATTTGAGGCATTTAATTTTTCTGTTCAGGTCCTTATTTGGCTTCTGTGTTGGTTTTATAGAGATTTATAGACGAACTGCCGTACTGAGGGGAATGACCTGATAGAAATGGTAATATGGTGCTCAGTGTGTCTGGAATTTTATCCCAAATTTTGTTTTATTGTAATTATGTTCTTTAAACTTGGATTATCTTTTGGCTGATTGTCAAATTGATACTTACAGCGGTATGAATATTTGTAATACAAAATATTTACACAATGTATTTTCTATCACATATACAAAATTATTTGAAATTGATATTACATATACGAAAATAACTTGTTAGTGAAATATGGGTAGAATATCCCGTAGGGTTTTTCAACGGTTAGGGTGTTTGAATTACATTTTGTGGAAATGACACAATATACGAGTATAACTGAAATAATGTATTTTTATGTTCTTATAATTATTATTATTTTAAGACTATCGATATTTATTAAATGGATATATTTATAAACTTAAGCTGAAAGATTAAGAGTGGCAACGAAAGGGAAAAATATTTGTAGAATCACCCTGTGACAGTGGGTGATTTGCGTTAGCCATCATAAGTAGTAAAAAAAACGTAATTAGTCAATGTGGTGTGTTATTGACATTGTGAAGGCTCTTGAAAAGCTTTTATCGACGGTGAAATGTGTCGGAAATAAAAGCAAAAACAGAAATACATTTATACTGATAGGATTTACTTTTTAGTTATTTCAGTTCCGTTCTATTGATTTTTCCATGTTCGGAAAGTTTTTATTTCATTTTTTCATTTCAGGATTTTTCCTTGCAATGAGAATGATTATGGGTTTAAATTGTTGTTAGATTATATATATATATATATATATATATATATATATATATATATATATATATATATATATATATATATATATATATATATATATATATATATATATATTGTGTGTGTGCGTGTAGATAAGAAGTCATTTTTGCCTGTCGGTAAAAAAGATTATTATTTATTATTATTATTATTATTATTATTATTATTATTATTATTATTATTATTGAGATTTGAATGCGTAGTCAATATACATCCACTTTTTTTCCTAGAAATCAAAGAAATATCATTAGACCAAATATAATATATATTTTTTTATCTGTTTGTGTCACGATGGTTACCAAGGAAATTGTTTGAATAACCAAATTCTCTCTCTTTTCTTCCTCTGTCTCTCTTTCTCTCTCTGTTTCCCTTGAAAGTGCCACGGAACAGGTCGGTTCCCGTATCTCTTGTTTACATTTTGAGGCGATATTAGGGCTAGGAGCGCCCCTCCGACAAACAAAGCCCAACCAACGCCCGTCATTTATTGCCAAATTTCGAGCTCGGTATAAAATGCTACCAGCTTTGTAACCTACTTCCATGTTCGTGCTTTATTTCAGTCGGTTTAGACGAGTACTGGGGAAAGCATATTTTACTGAATGGAAGCTGTAGTCTCTCTCTCTCTCCTGAAAGCATTGTTTTTATTCTTTTACTCTGGAAAAGCATTGTTTTTATTCTTTACTTGAAAGCAGCATCTCTCTCTCTCTCTCTCTCTCTCTCTCTCTCTCTGGGAAAGCATTTTTACTGAATGGCTGAATGGAAGCTGTAGTCTCTCTCTCTCTCTCTCTCTCATTTTACTGAATGGGTAGTTTCTTTCTTTACTCTCTCTCTCTCTCTCTCTCTCTCTCTCTCTCTGGGAAAGCATTATTTTTTTCTATGAAGGCTGTACGGCTCACTCGCTCATGCCCTCTCGCAAGCGCGCCTCAAAGCACGCCAACAAACTCACAAATATCTTTGCTTTCGATACGCTCGTCGCTGTGGGTAATCGCTATACACACTGGCTGGTCCCGTTTGGTAAAGGCTTCTGAAATTTAGGTATATTAAAGGCTATTATCGAAGGTTCAGTTTTCCAGAACTTGTTTCGTATGCTGGCCGTGCCATTGCAATTTCCGTTTTCCTCTATGTCTTCTTTATTGCGATTGTTTTGGGATATTTTTTTTATGGCTTTATCTCAGCGTTGAGGTTTCTGTTGCGTTGGTGCGTTAGATATTTCGGTTGAGCCTATTTGGTTTGCCTGAGTGTTTAAGGTAAAGAAATAAGATGGTCATGGAATTATTACTGTTTTTGTTAGCTTGCGCGCTTCATTATATTATATATATATATATATATATATATATATATATATATATATATATATATATATATATATATATATATATATATATATATGTATGTGTGTGTGTGTGTGTGTGTGTGTGTGTTTAATAAATATACAACATAAAGACAAAGAGAAACCTCCTCCTTCTCTTCTTCTCTCTCTCTCTCTCTCTCCAGTAACTTTTGCATGAGCTGTACTCTCTGTTGGTCATTTACCCGAGGCTAGGGCAGTGTGTTGACGGAGTGAAGTCAGGTCAATATTAATATTTCTTGAGACCTGAGGTTTTGTTTGCGCGTATATGAGTGCCTTGTTTGCCTTTTGCCTGCGCCGGCATGGAATTTTGTTTTTCTTTGTCTCTTTTTACTTCCAGTGGTGGTGGGGTATGTTCTCATGCGTTTTGATGTTTGCTGCTCGTTGTGTTCCATTTTGGGGAGATGTGCGTCAAACTGTGTGTGACTGTTGAATTGTTTAATGGGTGTTGTTGCGTTTTATCATTTCCCTTTGTTTGTCTGTGTACGTCTTGGCTGTAGGTTGTTATTTTTCTTAGAAAAGGGAATGCTTTCTCCAACAGAGAGAGAGAGAGAGAGGTGCACTTATTGGCTGTAGGTTCTTATTTTGTGCCCGATTCGAAATTATAATTTCCTTTGTATGTACTAACACGGTTCCTATTTCATAGAGAGAGAGAGAGAGAGAGAGAGAGAGAGAGAGATTTAGAGAGAGAGATGATTCCTTGCAGAGATCTTTTCTACTGAGTTGTGTGTGTGTGTATAATGTGTTTCTAAAGGGTGTGCATGTGTGTGTGAGAGAGAGAGAGAGAGAGAGAGAGAGAGAGAGAGAGAGAGAGAGAGAGAGAGAGAGAGAGAGAAAGAAGATATGAGGTCATGTAAAGTCCAGACACCTGCGTCCTCTTGCTTATGCTGTTGCAGTGGTTTGTGGATTTATATTTGTTTCTGTGGGTGAAATCTGCGGCTTTCGGTGGGAGGCAATATGGGGTCGGGGGGAAGCTTCAGGGTCCAGGTGTTTCTGGGTTTCTTGGAGAATAGAGGGTACTCATTTTAAAGGAGGGTCCTTGTGGGGCAATATATAAGAGTTGGAGGAACCTACGAACGTGAGCATTCTAAGGAAAGAATGAAAACGAATGGTAAAAATAGCTTTCGAAGTAGAGAGACGGACAGAGGGAGAATGAAAGAATTGGAAATTATCCTATATATCCGTGACTTATACGGACTCTCGACATTGGTACACGAACATAACTCAAAATCGCTGTGGTTTTGCCTGAAAAATAGCCCTACCTAGCACCAGTGACCTGGGAAAATCTTCGTGTATCTTGTGTCCCTTTTCGATTCCTATTCGCTCGTGAATTACCTCTTGTATGGGCTAGGTCGTGTTGGCATTTGCTTCATTCGGACTTGAAAGATGAGTCATTTTTATGCCGTGAACAAAATTTCTCTCTTGGGATACTCATGTCAATTTTGCTCCAACCCAACATAAAGGCAGCCATTGCTGACCTCTTCAAGACCGTTTTAAACTGCTTTAAAACTTCCTTTCAACGTACCTACGGGCAATTCACTACAGCCAAGTTGCGATCGAGTTTCACGAAAGTTTTGAACATCCAAGAAACGCTCTTGAAACTTTTGGACCCAACTAGATCGTTCTAGACGTACAATGAAATGTCGCGACCCTAATCAGACAATCAAAGAGTAGTTTCACGGGAATAATGAAGGTTTACCTTCGTGAAAATAGTCAACCTTAGTTTGAACTTTACTCCAGCTAGACAGACCGAGATGTAAGCAACCATTACCAGCCCATGAAAAGTTGTTTCACGAGCAGAATACATTTCTCAGTCGCGAACGTATTCGACTGTTGGGTCACATACCTTCTTCGGTATGCAGTTCTTCGATCATGAAAGGTCTTCAGTGTCTTCTTTAGATATTTACAATATGTTTATACATGCAAGTCTGAAGTTATTTGATATCCAGTGTTCTTAGAGATATGGAGATGTATATTTGGGAAAATAAAAATACATATATATATATATATATAGATATATA
>NC_089747.1:13750000-13752500 GCF_040412425.1 Macrobrachium rosenbergii
AGAGAGAGAGAGAGAGATAAAAACAAAGACGACGAGAAGACCCTTATGAGGTAGTGGTGCGTTGGGTGACCGGCCCCAGGTAGATTGAATACAAAGCGAAAAAAAAAATAAGAAAAAAACACAACCTGTCTGTCAGCAGCAGATATTTCAGGTAATTAAGCCTCTATCACTAATTAAGGGAAAAAAAGAAAACTCCCCATTGTTGTGGTGAAAAAAAGAATAGAGGAGATAAAGAGGGGAATAGAATAGGGAGAAAGGAAGGAAATATGAGATGAGCTAAGTCCATGTGTATGTTCCATAAAAAATTATTAAAAAAAGATTTATCTCTTTGTAATTCAAATTATTTATTGCCGGTTTCGATGACCTTAGTAATTGTGATGCTAGTGTACATGTATTAACCACACACACACACACACACACACACACACACACACACACACACACACACACATGGGCTTCCATATGAAGCAGGGAAAATCACGTTTAGATCAATTCGCAAAGTCAGTTCGGCAACGATTGATGTTAGGGATGTTGGATGCTCCTCTTTTGATGGTAAGGGTTTATGGATTTTGTTTTATAGAAGTGCTGGGTATTACTGACCTAAAAATGCCCTTGGTAACCCCTTGTGAAAACTGTATAAGCAAAGGGCAGATAATTTGTAGAGAAGGCGAAGACAGCGTAAATGATGTCCACAAATAAGGAAATATATATCTTTACAATTGAGCTGTATTTCATGCGTTGTCTGAAGGGAATTTCCATGATTGTTACTTTTCATAATTCCCGTGTTCTCGTCTTTTGTGCTTTTGTTCCATTGTGTTTTCTTCTGCTTCTCTTTCTTATTTTGCATGGTTTCTCGTACATTTCTGTTTATTGCCTAATTCTTTCTTTTTTTTAGATTATTGTCTCTTCTTATCCTCTTTCTTGGACTGTCATTCATGTAGTCTCTGTTATCCTATCTCATATCTCATTACACTTTTATCATAAATTTCCACTTATTCATCTTATCCCTTTTTCTTTTGCTCTCCTTTATTCTGTCGTCTCCTCTGGCCCGCATCTGCTCCCATGTTAATCCAAGTCGCGCTAGTTTATAACTGTATCGTAAGAATCTCGAGCGAAACTATTTGCATTCTGACTGTTCCTTCCTAAATTACGAGACACTAAAGTTTCCTTTTTTCCATAAGATTCGTTTTATATTCATATTGTTTCGTGCTTCATCGGTGCGTGAATAAACCATATGGTACGAATTGGATGCTGCGAGAGATGGCCTTGGATATTTACATAAAGAATGTATTGGGCTCTCTACTGCATGCTTTCACATTCTTGGCTATTTACACTCTTCTCTTTTCATATTCTTGAATTTTTTTTTTTTTTTACTCTCGGTAAAGATTTGCAACCTTCATTTTTTACGGTCTTTGATTTCAATTTCTTATTGTGTTCGTCTGTATTTATTAAATTGTTTTTGTTTGCTTTCTCTGCCAATGTTTTTATTTTAAAGTCGTTAGCATAAAGTTAAATATATATAACTGGATTTTACGACAAGATTGAGACGGATATTATTGCCAAGACTTTACACTGTAATATAAATAGAGAGTGTGTCCTATGAAAAATTAAATACCAAGAAATCATATATTTTAATGAAAAAAATATATAATCCGATTTAAACACGGAAGGTTAAAAGTTGCAGAGGTCAGCAGGAAAAGAAACAAAAAACTGATCAAATTATTTGACTGTTATATTGCTATCAACTATTGCTATGAAATATAACTGATTTAGGATTTCCAGAATAATGACTCTTTTTAAATTTTCTTTTGAGTATTTGTAAGGTAATACCATTTCAGTTCATCCATTTACTACATCGACTGGCCTTTAGCGTGATGCCTGACTGTAGTTATTATTAGCTGTGCATTTTATGATTGCAGATTTATGAAATATATCTGTATATGACAAAATACTACAGCCACTGCCATGTATTCTAAAAATACATTACCAGACAACTGTAGTTATGATGCAATTGTAAATTAAAATGGAAACTTGTGTTCTAGAAATTATACATAAGCATTTTGATTTATGGTGTTGTCCATGATGATACAAGCATTTAGGGTCTTAATATTTTCTTTTCGATTTGAAATGTATTGCATTTTTTCTTTTATGTCAGTAACGATTAGTCTTAAACGAGTGATTAAGGATACGTCCTTTATTCAGTGTAGGATTGTTAAGCATAGGAATTTTTAACTGGAATAATACTGCGTAAAAGTAAAGAAATAAAGCGAGCATGCCGTCCAGAATACGTAGTTTCCGTTTTTAGAAAGTATTTTGCAGAGGCTCAGTTGCCCTTAATTGAACTTCTGGTGAATCGTTCAGACCTTAATTAGATTTGAACCCCGGTGCTCATAAGACGGATGTGTAGCTTACAGGTTTATTTTACACAGTTTATATGCATATATATATATATATATATATATATATATATATATATATATATATATATATATATATATAT
>NC_089747.1:13760000-13767500 GCF_040412425.1 Macrobrachium rosenbergii
CAGGTAAAATGTGAATGTTATGGCAGCTCCTCATGTAAGGGTAAAGGTTGCCAGTTTGCGAATAATTGCTCTTTTGTTGGTCCGTTGGTTCGTTCTCGGCGCCAAAATTCTCCTTATTGCATTGCCACCCAGTGCAGAGAGTCTATTAAAACATGCAGCAAATTCGTAGTTACAGTAATTAATGTTGCAGTTGGAATTCGGTAGGAATTCGTCTGGAATTGAGGGATCGGTGACGTGATAAAGTAAAATCACCATTCTTTGGCTGTCTTTCGGTTACAGGTAGGAAATGGGGTGCTCCGCTGTGCATGATTTCGGGGTTAGGGGCGTGAGCTGTTGGGAAAGGGGTGCTGGGAGGGTAGAATGGCTTTGAAAGATTGATGCCACACGCAAGCTTGGGTCATGCGACGGTCTTGAATACCAGGGTTTATAGATGTGTATTTATTTATACATGCTCGTACAGAATATTTTAACACACGTGGAGACAGTTTTGAAACCAGATATGGATCCGCTTTCATTAATATTTGAATTCCTGCGCTATATTACATAGTCGTGTGTATCTGTGTTTTATATATTTTACAAGTGTACGTGGTATATCCCTTTATAGTTAACGTATGCGCACCGACTTCATGGCAGAGATTTAATGCATTGTGTTTACAAAAAGGAGTGCAGATACGTGAAATATATAATTCATTGTATATTGACTTCCCTTACACTGGCAGAGATTTAATGCATTGTGTATACAAAAGGGAGCACAGATACGTGAAATGTATAATTCATTGTGTATTGACTTCCCTTACACTCACACGTACATTATTCAGTAGACCAGTAGATGTACGTTAACTAGTCGGTGACAGAATCCGATTTTTATGACGAAGAATTCGGTAATTCCGGATTTATGCCGTTAGAGTGCAAGTGACGTAGGGCTCACGATTACGAACGAGGCCCCATACTGCGAAAGGGGACAGATAGGACTCTTTTCCAATAAGATACGACGCGATCGTTTCCGTAGCAGAGTCTGGGATCCTCTTAAACTTCCGTTCCTCGAGATCCCTTCCTCTTCCTCTTCCTCTCCTCCTCCTCCTCCTCCCCTCCTCCTCCTCCTCCTCCTTCACTTCTAGGTTGTCTGGTCTTTCATCTTTTCCCACTTTAAAGGTTCGGCATTAGTGACCTTGGTCGTCAGTCAATCAGTTCACTTTTAGACTGGTTCCTCCTCCTCCTGTTGTGCTTTGGTAGTGGTACAGCGTTTGAGAACGTGATATCTTTATTTTATCGGGAATTCAGGTTTTTGTTATTTTGCTCTCTCTCTCTCTCGTCATTTCTGAGGCTGGATTTTATTTTTGCATTTATAGCTGAATGTACTGTTTTTCAAGCGCTTTTGAACTAGATGATATAATTTTCTGCATTTTTTGTAGCTCTCTCTCTCTCTCTCTCTCTCTCTCTCTCTCTCTCTCTCTCTCTCTCTCTCTCTCTCTCTCTCTTTGTGTGTGTGTGTTCCATATATTAAGTTTTCATTTAAGTTTTCACACAGTAAATGAACTTGAAATTGAAACGAAACCCCATTCAACAAATAAGTAAAAAAAAAAAAAAAAAGAATTACGAGCAAGTCAGCATAAGCAGAAGCAATAAAAAAAAGCACGAATCATTTTATATATAGACACAGTCACGAAATGGCTGATGTTTATACGTAATCATAATTTACACGCATATATTAACGTGCGTTAGCTAATCTGTCTTTGTCCCTCTGCCATTTCGTCCATTTTTTTTCAGTTTTCTTTGATTTGTCTTCATTTTACGTTGGATTATTTCATTTACCAGGCTGTTATATGGCAGTTACCTTTTTCTTCAATTTGTCCTCTTTTTATATTGGATTATTTCTTTTACCGGGCTGTTATTTGACATTTATATTTTTCTTCAATTTGTCCTCTTTTTATATTGGATTATTTCTTTTACCGGGCTGTTATTTGACATTTATCTTTTTCTTCAATTTGTCCTCTTTTTATATTGGATTATTTCGTTTACCGGGCTGTTACTTGGGAGTTATCCTTTTCTTCAAATTGTCCGGTTGTCCTCCTTTTTTTATCAGGGATTATTTAATTTACCAAGCTGTTATTTGGCATTTATTTTTTCTTCAATTTGTCCTCTTTTTATTTTGGATTATTTCATTTACTAGGCTGTTATCTGGCATTATCCTTTCGTTCATTCTTCTGTTTTATTTTGCAGTTATCCTTTTCTTCACTGTGTCCTCTTTTTATCGGAGATTATTTCATCCACCAGGCTGTTATGTGGAATTATCCTTTTCTTTCATTCTTCTGTTTTCTATTTTTCTGTTTTTTTCGATTTTCCTCTTTATTTTATCAGGCATTATTTCGCTTACCAGCTGTTATTTGGCATTATCCTTTGTTTCATTCTTCTGTTTTCCACTGGGTTTTCTTGTCTTGTTCTTATTGTCCCCCTATCATTTCGTCCATTTTCCTGTTTTCTTTGATTTGTCATCTTTTTATCTTTCATTGTTTTATTGACCGAGCTGTGATTTGGCATTATTTGGCATTATCCTTTCATTCATTCTTCTGTTTTCCATTCCGTTTTCTTGTCTTGTTCTGATCTCGGCTTCCTTATTTGTCCCGGTGGTGTTTTGGCGTGCGCAGTTTATGGTGCTGTAAAGACCGACTCAGACCACCTGAACTTGTGCGTGACAGGTCCCTTCCTTCCTTCCTTTCCCCCCCCCCCTCCTCCTCCTCCACTGCTCCCTCCTGATTCTTCTTCTTCATTCCTTCCTTTGTTGTCTCTGCTTGTTTCTTCCTTCTGTTCTTTCCTTCTCGTGGTCCTTTCGTCTTCCTCGATGTTTGCTCTCTCCCTTAGACCTCTCTCCTTTTGTTCTCTTCTGTTTCATATTTTTCTCTTTATCTGTTATCTTACCATCCCTCCTCATTTCCGTACTGCTCGAAACCTGTTTTTTCTAGTTTTTCCTCATATACCTTCCTCACTTTTTCAATTCCCCTCCTGATCTATCTTTACATCAAGCTTCAACCCCCCCCCCCCAAATTCGTTCGACAAGATCAGGCGCCATACTATCTCAAAACACTGCGATCTATTCTTGCAAGTATGTTGACCTTTTTACCACTCTCTTTGCCTTCTTCAGATTCCTCAACTTTTCATTTATTCTTATGCCACTTATACTCTGCTAACAGTTGATCTGTGACATTTATTGTTCCACTTTTTCGTCTTGGCCTTTTCCTCTTGCAAATATATTCGAACTCTGTCACCAGAGTATGTGGTTTCTCTTCACTATCAACAATCAGAACTGCATCGTCACTAGATTTTGCAATTTATCTTCACCATCAGCAATCAGAACTGCATTATCTGTTAACATCAGCTACACCATATTTATCCGTATTAATCCTGACCGGTTTCGTATCTTGAAAATGTCTTATACTAAAGACGAAACTGGTCAGAATTTATAAACTGTTTAATTTTCCTTGTGGAACATCCCCTGTTCTGTTGATTGTTTCCCTTTTGTAGAAAAAATTTTTATTCAGATATTTTAGATCAAAGAGTCTTAAGATTTACAAGTGCGCATCTCAGGTATGAAATCAGATTTCAAGAATAAATGTTCGTGATTAAACGACAGGTGGAAAAGGCAAAGTAAAAATGAGTATATGCACATGACTGATGACAAGTAATAGATATTTAACTTTATAAATAAACGCCATGAAAATCAATACGCACACGAAAGGAAAGACGAAGAACCTGAATGTTTCTGCAGCAAGGGGACTCCGTGCCAACACTGTTGGAAAGATCTTGATGCAGATGCCATGCCCTTGTTCATAGGTGGAGAGATAAGCGATTAAATATGCAGCTGCAGATAACCAAGGTTCTGCAAATAGAGACACAGGTACTCTGACCTTGTATGTGTAACTTAGTCGAAAAGAAAAACAACTGATCACCAGTCGAAAAGAAAAACAACTGATCACCAGTCGAAAAGAAAAACAACTGATCACCAGTCGAAAAGAAAAACAACTGATCACCAGTCGAAAAGAAAAACAACTGATCTCCAGTCGTAAAGAGAAGTAACTGATCACCAGTCGAAAAGAAAAACAACTGATCACCAGTCGAAAAGAAAAGCAACTGATCACCAGTCGAAAAGAAAAACAACTGATCACCAGTCGTAAAGAGAAGTAACTGATCACCAGTCGAAAAGAAAAACAACTGATCACCATTCGAAAAGAAAAGCAACTGATCACCAGTCGAAAAGAAAAACAACTGATCACCAGTCGAAACGAAAAACGACTGATCACCAGCCGAAAAGAAAAACAACTGAGCACCCGACACACGGTGTAGAAAATTTTGTAGGTTTCTAGTTTTTATTTAAATTTTTGCATGTGTGTTTTTTATTATAAAAGGTGCAGACATTTACTACATATGTAAGTAACGTTTAGCGTTAACTTTCATTAAGTATTGATAAAATTACTAACATGACAGAATGCGAAGCTCATTATGCATTTGATTTTCAAGTATACATACTAGCATACAAGAGCATGTGCCAAAATTTCTTAAAATTGTATAATGGTCTCATGTTTTATATATTTATATATATATATATATATATATATATATATATATATATATATATATATATATATTTATATATTTGGATACATACATACATACACAGATATAAGGAAGAATATACATACATACATACATACATACATACAAGTAAAGAAAGACATACATCAAATACCAGCTGACAAGACGACCTTCCATTTTAGCCAAGTCTCCTTTGGCAAGATTATAATCTCATACATTCCGGCAGAAGGGAAATAAAGGGATGTAAAACTTCGAACTAGGTAATTCCTTTTTCTTTTCTTTCTTTTTTTCTTCATTGATCCGCTTAGCAAATTTCTTTTTCCAAACTGTGTGTGTGTGTATGTGCGTGAGAGAGAGAGAGAGAGATATTCAACCGTGAAATTTCTTATCTATATTTCTTTTTCTTCTAACAGATGTTAACTTTTAATTGAGAGAGAGAGAGAGAGAGAGAGAGAGAGAGAGAGAGAGAGAGAGAGAGAGAGAGAGAGATCCTCTTTTCAACTTTATCGTTAATAGGATTAAAACGAACTAAAACTTATGGCTTGATAGAATATTTGCAGACGGTGAATGAGCCCCCGTGAATTTTATAGACTTTCTCAGTGACTTTAATCGGAGATAAAATGCTCGAGATGCTTCCTGTCAATTAGATATATCTTTCTCTGTCGCTATATTTATCTTGTCCTTATCTCGTTTTTGAAGTATTTCGACATAGCATAGGGCGAGACGCGATGGAATCTGATAATGAAAATATAGATATGTCGTCTTATTTTATTTTATGGATGTGAAAGATTTGTTTTAGTAGTTTTTATTAGCTATATTTGCATGTGTTATTGCAATGCGCAAGACATCATCGTTTTATATATATGGATACGTTTTATTGTTGAGAGAGAGAGAGAGAGAGAGAGAGAGCGTGAGCCTTGTCACCCGAACGGGTTCTTTTTGCCACTTGGTTTTCTTTACAACTGTTTGTGGATGAGAGAAGGAAGATCTTCTCCTCCTCCCCCCTTTCCCCCGCTCCACCTTCCCCCTCCCATCCCCCTCCTCATAAACCCCTACCCTGACAAGAGATCCTCCCCCACCCACAACCTTGCCTCCCGTCACCTGTAAGTGGGATGGGAGGGTTAGGATACTTTGTTAGTAGTTTGCCGGATGATAAATTGCGTTTCAATGTCCTCTTCTCGGTGGTCCTTTGTGGTGGTGATTCTGGTATTTTACCAAATGACTTTCGTATCATATTGGTTTGCCCTCTTTATATAATTTGTTTCTGATACTGGCTGATTTTTGTTTTGTTTATTTTATTTATTTATTAATTTTTTTGTTTAATTGGGTTTCGTCTGCTTTTAATTTTAGTGTGAGATAGTTCTTGTTTTATTGTTTATCCGATATTGTGCTTTTTTGAACAATGAATTTTTGTTTGACGATCGATTTTTTTATGTTTTATATTTTTATATTCTGTTACTTTTTTATTGGGAATCCTATGAAAGTATATTTCTGTAGTTATATTTTTAATCAGTGTAGAAAATTATGACTCATTTCCGCATTCGTACTTCGAAGAATGGGGTAATGACGAATTTTGTTAGAAAATATATACACGTAGTGTATATTTTATATATTATATTACATGCACATCATCACGTGTCTGTGTGAGTTAACACCGCACATGTCGTTTATGTAGAAAACCTCATTTTGATATTAATTGGAGGTAACTATATCGCAATTTTCTTTACATAATTCCGCAGTTTTAGAACTCCGTTCCACAGGAAATAGAAATACCTGGAGCGGAAATTAACTTCACTGATTTATCCAGCTTCATAATTGCTGGGCGGTGAGACTCTTATTATCAGTTTCAGAATTCAAAATAACACTACATTATAGATCTTCATCCTTAAATATTCACTCCATTGTAGATCGTCATCCTTAAATATTCACTCCATTGTAGATCTTCATCCTTAAATATTCACTCCACTAAAGATCTTCATCCTTAAGTATTCACTCCATTATAGACCTTCATCCTTAAATATTCACTCCACATTGTAGGTCTTCATCCTTAAATATTCACTCCATTATAGATCTTCATCCTTAAATATTCACTCCATTGTAGATCTTCATCCTTAAGTATTCACTCCATTATAGGTCTTCATCCTTAAATATTCACTCCATTTTAGATCTTCATCCTTAAATATTCTCTCCATTATAGATCTTCATGCTCAAATATTCACTCCATTATAGATCTTCAGTCTTAAATATTCATTCCATTATAGATCTCCAGCTTTAAATACTGTAAACTGTTATGTGCCTTTATTCTTACAGAATTAACAATGAGGAACGTAACCATTGAAGCTTTGCATATTTAGATTTAAGTGTAATCTATGTAGGTATTTTATATTTGTATATTAGCTATTTTATCCATTTATGTTTCAACCACATTTTGTTTTCTTCGCAGGTGAGTGTTGCGGAAAAGGAAGTTCATGATGAATTAAAGTTGCATAAGGCCACGTTTTTTGTAAGGTAAAGTATATTTGATATTTATGAAAATTAAAGAATGTTGGCAACACTATTAACGTAAACTTATAACTTACTAAAGTCGTAAAATGGAAAATGTAGAGATATTTAATGAAATATAAAGTCACCCTCGCATTAATTTCGTTAGTTCATGCATTAAAAAAAAAAAAAAAACAGTTAAAAAATACGCCGAAGTTTATTCGGCGCAATCGAATTCTCTGTACATCGTATAATCAAGGCCACCGAAAATAGATCTATCTTTTGGTGGACTCGGTATAATGCTGTATAAGCCGCGACCCATGAAACTTTTAACTACTGCCCGGTGGTGGCTTGGCCTATATCGTTGCCAGACTCACGATTATGGCTAACTTTAACCTTAAATAAAATAAAATATACTGAGGCTAGAGGGCT
>NC_089747.1:13772500-13780000 GCF_040412425.1 Macrobrachium rosenbergii
AATACAACATATATTCATACATATATGTCAGTGATTATCGCAAGTGATATTCGAAGATAATTCTATGCTGTGAGACATATAATACTCTAATGTTTATTAGTTACATTACGTGTCATGATAATAATTATCACCGAAGGAATATAAAGTTAATTGAGTTCCTTGGACTTGAAGTGACTATTTACAAAGTGAAGTGTCTAACTTCAGGCGGTTAACGCCAGTATCACCGAAGACAGATATAATGATATAATATTGAAGCTGGCTCTTCATTTGCTCCTCTTTGTAAATGCAAGTTTGAAGCGCCCCAAAGCTATGCGAGTCGAGATTCCAAGTTGGTTGTTCCAACTCCGGTTCCAAGTTCTTGGCTGCCAAGTTCCCAGTTCTCCTGACAATTTCGCTTTTGTAATTGATGGTTTCATGACATACGTGGGTGTTATTTATAGGAAATTATTTAAAGGGATGCGTCTCTTAATTTGTTTTTGCATGTGCACTTTGCATGCAATTGAAGAACGACCAGTATTTCACTATTTACATGAGTATATATGTATATATATATATATATATATATATATATATATATATATATATATATATATATATATATATATATATATTGTGTGTGTGTGTGTGTATTTGAGTTCACGTAGCCGATAGACGTCAATCAGTTAAGTTTAGCACTTTTTGGTCTCATTGCTTAGATAGGTGACCATAAGAATAATATATATATATATATATATATATATATATATATATATATATATATATATATATACATACATACATACATACACACATATATATATATATATACATATACTGTATATACATATATAATGTATATATGAGCGTATGTATATATATATATATGTATATATATATATATATATACATATATATATATATATATATATATATATATATACACACACGAATATATACATACGTAAATAATAGTATCAATGACGTCATTGCTCCTGTATTATTGAAATTTGTATGGGGGCTTCTCCTTTTAAATTCCCATTCCAAGGAAGATAACGGCTGTGGAGTGAAGCAGTGTCCGTTACCATGACTTTAATCTCAAGTCTCATTTAATTGGAGAGTCGAGCGCTATGTGGAATTCCAGACGCTGAGGGACGCCTTGATTATGTCATTCCTTCGGAATTCCTGATTCCCATTTTTTGTTGCTGGCGTCGTGACGGACGATGTTAGTGCTTTTCATATCTTGCATTGAATTTTTTGGGTTCCTTCCAATTTGAATATTATATATGTGTATATATATATATATATATATATATATATATATATATATATATATATATATATATATATATATATATATATATATATATATATATATATATAATATATATATATATATATATATATATATATTCTTTCTCTTCACCACCTGAGCAAATTTTGGGGTTGAGGTTGCTGGTCATTCATAGTTGGGTGGACTGGTGGCCGATGTGCGAACATGAGTGTGTGTGTGTTGTTGGTAGTAGTAGTAGTAGTAGTAGTAGTAGTAGTAGTAAGAAGGGTGAGTGCACCGGAAAAAGACATTGAAAATAGTCTGGTTTAATTTCTGGGAAATTAACTTGCTTTGTTGTCTATTGCATGTGATATTTATACTTTGTAGCTTCTATAATTTTCATGATTTAAACATTTTTTTTTCATGTTGATTAGAACTGCTTAATTCTGATTAAATCTTCATGTCCCAAGATGAAAAGAAATCGTCTAAGGGTTTTTCACATGTAAGTAATTCCCCGAGAGACCTTTTAAATTTTCTCGATTAACTTTAAAGCGATCATTGGGAGTGAATTTCCTTAATCGAATTCTTTTGTTAACGTATTTCTCATATTTCACGAATTTGGCCTCTCTCTCTCTCTCTCTCTCTCTCTCTCTCTCTCTCTCTCTCTCTCTCTCTCTCTCTCTCTCTCGTTGCCGAGGTCTTGGCGCCAGTGGGTGGGATTTGAAATACAGTACATTACCACTTACAAGGTTACTGTTTTCATCCTTCACTGCTTATCTTTTAACCTAATGTTGTACTTCAATATCCTTTCTTTTTGAGTGTATTTGATTTTCATTTCCTTCGACATCTGTTATTCTTCTCATTTTTATTGGCTAAAACATCCTTCTTCCTGCATTTTGTGTTGCCTTTAATAAAGATTCTTCCTCCAGCCATAATTTGTTACCTTAAATATCGGTCCTTCTTCATGCTGTGATTTCATTTAAGCGAGTCATTTTTTCTTCCAATTCTCATTCCCCTTAGGGGAGTTTTGCCATCGGTGTACCTCGCTGGGTTCATAGTAGGCATTTACTTAGGGTTCTTTGCAGCGTCCCTTCGGCCCCTAGCTGCAACCCCTTTCATTCCTTTTAATGTACCTGCGTTCATATTCTCTCTCTTCCATCTTACTTTCCACCCTCTCCTAACAGTTGTTTCAACATTATTTCCCACACTGAATGACCTTATAGGTCCCAGCGCTTGGCCTTTGGCCTAAATTTTATATTCCAATTGCAATTCTCATTTCCATCACATCCGAGGTCCCGTTCGGATCGCGCTGACCATTACGTAGCTGATAAATCTGAACCTAACCCCCTTCCCGACTAAGTTCGCATCGCCTAACCTTTGTAGCGCCATCACTCCTCTCCCTCCCCCCTCCTCGTTAGATATCGGCGGACTAACGAGAGTGACCATAACGAGGGCGGACTCGCTTTAACGAGGCCATTGAACAGGGTTAATGGAGGGTTAGGGTTGATAGGTCGATGCTATTTGTAAGCTTAAGCGTTGCACTACAATGCAGTCCGGAACGGCGCCTCTGAGGTTCTGCTTTCTTTGGCTCTTGTGACGGATGCTTACGCCTGACATTCTCTCTCTCTCTCTCTCTCTCTCTCTCTCTCTCTCTCTCTCACAAGTCATTACTGGTTGTTTTTCGTTGATTTCCACCTCATATTTGCGCAACAACACTTCTTCTTCTTCTCTCTCTCTCTCTCTCTCTCTCTCTCTCTCTCTCTCTCTCTCTCTCTCTCTAACACTTATATATGCATTAAGGTCATTAATTTCAAATGCGTCCTCATTAGCTTTCATGACAAATTTTTACCCAACAATACCTTGTCACCATCATTTCCTTAACACTTCACTTGTACATGTATTATTGTCACTAATTTCAAATGCTTCCTCATTAACTTTTATAACAAATTTTTACCCAACGATGCCTTGTCACTATCATTTTGATCTCTCTCTCTCTCTCTCTCTCTCTCTCTCTCTCTCTCTCTCTCTCTCTACCACTTCACTTATACATGTATTAGGGTCACTCATTTGAAATGCTTCCTCATTACCTAACAGTACCATGTCACTATCATTTTGATCGTTTTATCTCTCTCGAGCACCAACTAATTCTCGGATATGACCTCTTTTGTTCATTTTCCATCATTTTGTCCGGCAGAAGAACATGAAGCCCAAGATCTGTCCCAAACGAGTTTTCCGCACAAGAGAAAAGAGCAAGGCATTGCATTACGGCGCCTCGTCACTGAATCGAAATAATTGACAAAAAATGAAATCGGCGGCCATTTGTTTATAAAATTAGTCATTCACTGAGCTCGCATAGCATAAAATGTTTTTATCCCCTAATCCGGTTTGCATGGTTCTGTAATGAGCTTTGAAATTCAATGATAAATTGAGTGTATTGATAAAAAAAAAAATGGCCGCATTTCCTCTATTGCCAGATCCCGACGGCTGTTTTTAGTGTGGATGGATTAGGTTGGATAGAATTTGATAAAATGGATTTTGTAAAAGGGGGGAAAAATGAAAGTTTCTCTCTCTCTCATGGCGAGAGAACGCAGTTCTGGAATTTTGTGCTTGCTCATTTTTTGTTCTCTGGTTTAGCGGTGTTTTGTGACTTATTTCATTTGTTTATTGTCTTCATGTGTATATTTCTGGAAGTGTTTATGCATTTATAAGGTTTTTTGACAGCATGTCGTATGATGAATGTATTAATTAACTCCGCTTGTCACCGGGTAATGATGGAAGTAATTCACAGAGAGTAACATTTGTTAATTTAGTAAGTTTTGTTTTATCAAAAACTAAATTGTTTTCCCATGTGGATGTTTTGATTTGCAGTGATTTTAAAACATGTTAAAAGTGTAGTTGTCCGTGATTTTCCTTACGTTCTTATTGAACAAAATCGCGGCCATTGATCTGGAAAGCTAGTTTTCATAAAGTACCTTTGTTTAATGAAAATACTGAGAGAAACAACTTTTAAACTAAAACAAGCAAACGGAAGCAATTGATTGATAAATATCAGTATGATAAATAGATAAAATACGTGCTTAATTAATCTAAAAAACTGAGAATACGTAATCTGTTAAACGAATGCCTGTCGGTAAATAAAACAGAAATATTTTAGAAGCTTTATTGGCACTTTCTTGTATTTCAGTCTCTTTCTTATCACTCGGAGTAACGTTTAATCCGAACCATTTTGCGCCAAGTATAGTGAAATCACTGATAGGATCACGAATTATTTATTGAGCTTTATTACTGTCCGAAAGCGTATTCGTAAAAAAAAAAAAAAATAAAAAAGAACCACCAAACCCGCAGGGAAAATTTTTTCCACTTTCAAAACAATTAAGGCCCGAGGTTGCAGTTTCACTGATATCGGTAAGCAATACCAAATGGGGGATTTGTACTCATTATTTGTGTTCTTTGTACTGGAACATGTGGGTGTATTCTTGTTCATAATTATTAGCGCTGTTTTCTTTTTATCTGACTAGCGAGGCATTTTAGTTTTCATATTCTTTTGAAGAAATGTATGAGTTTTTCCTTACTTTATCGGGTAGAAAGTAAGGAGAAACGATTGACTTTTGCTTAGGACCCACAGTTTTATCTGTTAATTTACTTTACTTGCTTTTCATTTACATCGAGGCAGATCATAGCATTATGCTTCCTGACCAATCGGTCTTAAAAAAAAAAAGTATAATAATAATAATAATAATAATAATAATAATAATAATAATAATAATAAAAACCACTCGGGCAAAGATCGGGCACCTAAATAGTCTCTTACAATTTATTAATAAACCTGATTGTATGTGTCGGACATGATAATAGATTTGGGACAAGTTGGTCGATTACTAAAAAGAATGAATTAGGTCACACGAGCAAGGTTACTGGAGCAGGATAATCATCTTTCTTGTGTCACTTTTTGGGTATAAAAAAGTTTTAAGGTCAGATTGTTAAGCTAAATCTTAATGTCTTCAACATATTGGCACCTACGTTGCACACTTAAAAATTATACGGTACGTAATTATGTAATTGATTTGGACGCTCTTCAATGCGAACCCTTTTAGCTTCTCCTCCTCTTCCTCCTCCTCCTCCTCCTCCACCTCCACACACACACACACACACACACACACACACACACACACACACACACACACACACACACCAACCATATCCTTTCTAAGTCCTAGAAATAGGTACTCCTTCTTGCCGTCTCCTAACTCCGGTCTCACACAAAGCTTATATTTTCGACTTTGTTGGAGGGACAAAGGATTACATCAGGCCTCTTTTCCCTTTCAACACTTGACCGCTTACCAATTTCATGGCAAGGGCCCGTGCTGGCTTAATGTAAACCGACCATCAACTAATATTACCCTTGTTTTTGGAAATACCACATCTTACATTTGTAGAATTATCATAACGTATAAGAGGTACACACACATAAAGGGTCTCTGCCATGTCTGAAATTCACACCTTAATTTTCATATATTTTTTTTACCTGAAAACGTAAGTCTAACGCGCGTTTTACTCATGTTAAGAGGCTAATGATCTCTCTCTCTCTCTCTCTCTCTCTCTCTCTCTCTCTCTCTCTCTCTCTCTCTCTCTCTCTCTCTCTCTCTCTCTCGTGCATTCGCTTGCCTTGCCTAAGGACTCTGAGAGATGTAATTTTATTCATGTCTTTTCTCCCCATTTTTTTCCTTTAATATCATCACGAGGGCTTGCCTTTACAATGCATTTTCCCTATTAATTCAAACGGGATTATTCACGTTGAAATATTGCCCAGATTAAAAAAGGAGGCTCGCTAGTCGTGCATATTAAAACTGTAAAAGATTTAAAATGTTTTGAACTGAATGTTTCTCCGGCTAGAACGTTTCTGTGATATTCTACATGCTTTGTTTTCGCCCAAGCCTGAAATTTTTGCATTGAACATTTTTTTCCTGTTTTTGTTATTCTCGTGGGTTTTTTTTCCCTTCTCTCTCTCTCTCTCTCTGCGACAAAATATTCGAAATATTCTTTTTTTTTTTTTTTTAACTTTCCTTTGGTTTCATGTCAATGATTTCATATTTTCAAGCCTGTCTTTGTAATTTTATTGACACACACACACATACACACACGCTTAGACCTCTCCCGGCAAAGGGGCTATGATGCTCTCATCTTTAGTGAGAGAATTAGGGCTCGATTCCTGGGAGAGTCAGAGAGATTGACGCCATTTACGTTGACGCCATTTACGTTAAATCTGATAGTTTTTTTATCGATCTGATTAGTGAAGTATGTACCTGGTATGCAGCCAACGGTTGTGTGTCGCAGCTTGAGAAGAGAAAATCTGCACTAGGAAAATCATCAGGTAATGCTTGATGAAAACTACAAGCGTTGCACCTTCTGAAACACACAGACACACACACACACACACACACACACACACACACACACACACACACATATATATATATATATATATATATATATATATATATATATTTACTGTATATATGTATATACATGTATACACATACACACATACGGCGAGAATACACACACAGATTTGTATGTGCGTATGTGTATGTATGTGTGTGTATTCTCGTCGTAGGAGAGTTACCAGTTACTGATCCAATTTTCGACTAGGCTTAATTGAATTATTGCATTCACTACCATTCATAAACATGATGAAAATCCCATTCTTACGAGGAAAATCGCTCTTTGCTTGTAATCCTTTCATAGGTTTTCGATATGTAGCCTTTCCATAAATTTTATTGATGTTTTCATCTGGAAACGTCCGGAAAACGTTCATTAAGCGAGGCTTTTCTCTTTACCTTTCACGGTTTCCATTCGCTCTGGAATCACTTCCAAAATGTGTATAAATCGATTTCGGTTATTTTCATGTAACTATTCTATTTACTAAGGGAATTCAATTCTACAGAATGGAAAACACTCCCTATTCATGTTGAAAATCGGTATCCACTGATAGTCTATTTTTATTTATTGTAAAGCAATAACCGAATGTATAATAAATCCAATTTCGGTGCCCAGAATCGATTTTGCAAATGAAAAATGTTTGGAACGCATCATTTATTAACATTATGCACTGGGTTTTTTTCGTTACGAGAACGTTTCACATTGTTTTAAATAACGGATTGTGAACGTTCATTTCACATAACAAGGAACGTCTAACTTCATATCTGAAAGATTTGGACCTTCTTTCTGTGTTTGTCTCTACCTTCTTGTAC
>NC_089747.1:13782500-13795000 GCF_040412425.1 Macrobrachium rosenbergii
TAGATGTGGTTGTAATAAAAATGTTTTCGTTTGTTTATGGATTGAATTTTTATGGGGCGGATAGGGTCTTGTTGTGTCAAAGTGGAAAGTTTGGTCTTTGACGTACATTTTGTTCGTGGGAGTTTAAAGTAGCCTTGATATTTCTACAACTGAATAAGTGTTTTCTTGTGTATCTGTATGTAATTTGGCGTTCCAGATCTCTTTCTCATAACTGTCTGTATATATATATATATATATATATATATATATATATATATATATATATATATATATATATATATATATATTTATATATATATATGTGTATATATACATATATATATATGTATATATATATGTGTATTTATATATATATATGTGTATATATATGTATGTATGTGTGTATATATATGAGTGGGTAGAGACCAAGATAGAGAGAGAGAGAGAGAGAGAGAGAGAGAGAGAGAGAGAGAGAGAGAGAGAGAGAGAGAGAATGTGTACTGATTTTTCATTGACATGACTGCGGCAACATTATATCCGCACATTATATTCCTCGTTCCCCAGTTATTTATCACTATAGCCAGTATGGATTAGATCCAACGTACTTCATCGGATAATCAGATGAGAAAGGACCTTTCTTGGCCAGACAGGGAGAGAGAGAGAGAGAGAGAGACTCTATATGGTTCCGAAGTAATTCATCCGATTCAGGTCTTCTGTTGAAGGACAAAACATATCGCTTTGTTACCTAATGTCGCGAAGAACAGTTCGTATATT
Organism: Macrobrachium rosenbergii; assembly: GCF_040412425.1. Classification (NCBI taxonomy): domain Eukaryota; kingdom Metazoa; phylum Arthropoda; class Malacostraca; order Decapoda; family Palaemonidae; genus Macrobrachium; species Macrobrachium rosenbergii. Next base: position 13,783,254 of record NC_089747.1, read on the forward strand.
TTCATCTTAAAAAAAAAAATAGTATAACTACCACGCCCATAGAAAAAAAAACATTTGCGCACCGGTCTCAGTTATTGGGTAAAAAAAAAATGCTGTATTGCTTTGACGAGGTTAAGTAGCGTTCGACTACCCTAGTTCCTCTTCGATAAAAACTTCAAAACACTTTAAGCTCCGAATCCGTTCGCCCGCTGATAAGATTAAGTTTGTCCACTGTCCTTGCAAAGATGCTTGAGAGAGAGAGAGAGAGAGAGAGAGTCTTTCTCATGGACGCTAGAGATTCGTCTGGTATGTGTTAAACGAGGTTATTTTTTCTTAGAAGGGAACAGAATGGGAAGTCGTGTAGTGGGGGAAATTTTGTTGTTTGGAAAATGTCTTTGTTTTGATAAAAAAAATTGTCTTTCTATGTTTTTTTTTTTTATTTGTTTGCAATACAGCAAAGCTTTAATGTTTATTTTTTGATGGAGTCAAACGTATAATGTATACCCCTTACTTCTTTCGATGTTTCCCTGAAGGAAAGAAGGGCATAAAATTGGACATATGCTCTCTCTCTCTCTCTCTCTCTCTCTCTCTCTCTCTCTCTCTCTCTCTCTCTCTTTCTCTCTCTCTCTCTCTCTCTCTCTCTCTCTCTCTCCCTGGTAGTGAAGAAAAGGGACGTCATCGCAAGGACTCTTTATTGGATTTGGTAATATATTTCGAGAAAAAGAACGAAATGTCCAGATACTGCTCATTGTTCTCTTTGGGGATTTTCTCTTTGTGAGCTGCGCTCTCGTTGTCTTACTTGATGAAGATTCAGTAGCACAGTAGTTTCCTTTATTATTATTATTATTATTATTATTATTATTATTATTATTATTATTGTGGAATTTTATAAGCAAGAGAAATTATGAGTAGTATTATTCAACTTGACCAAGCATTCATCTGTAATTTGCAGTACAGAACAAAGTTTCCACATATGAAAAATAGAAAATCGTAGCAAACAGAAGTGAAGGATAAACAAATATACGCTTGCAAATATGCAAAAGAGAATCGCATATACGCCTATATGTATACAGTATATATATATACAGTATATAAATATATATATATATATATATATATATATATATATATATATATAAATATGACTATTTATCACATCACCGTGATTCATATACAATCAGAAAGCTACAAACGTCCTTTAATATCAATTCGCTCTACTTCGGAAATAATATATTTTCATATATGTTACCGAAGGAATTTAGTTAGCGAGGTGGGTGGATATCGTCTCCAAATGCAAAACACCTGGTTCGACTGGGTGAGTTGATGGAGGTGATATTCACTATACCTCTCTTGTGGCCGACTGCGTTAGTGCGTCCCTGTAGTCCTGAGTCCTCGTCCGTCGCTGGTTCTGACCCCCATGGGACGGTGGACTTATATCAACTAAAAAATTCCCTTCGGTAACATATATGAAAATATATTATTTCCGAGGTAGAGCAATTGGTATTAAAGGACGTTTAGCTTTTTCTGATTATATATATATATATATATATATATATATATATATATATATATATATATATATATATATATATATATATATATATAAAGTAATATATTTTATCACTGAAATTGAGTTTCTTTTCGATGCACCGTCCCCTGTTTCTTTACGAATGCATCATGGAATAATGCTGTATGGTTGCAGTGTGCAGTTGCTTCATGTTGCATAATGCCTTCATTTCTTCGATTGTAATCAGCGATAACTTCACCTAGTTGCAAACAACAACAAATTAAGTTGCAGCGTTGTGTAACCTTCTCGGTTGCAAAATGCAATCGTTGCAACTGGTTACATGTGGTCGCAAAGATCAGCTGATGCTGTGATTACACAGTTGTTTGGTTGGTTGAGACGAAACCGACTCTTATGCAGTACGGACCTTTGCCTATGGGCGGGCCTGAAATGTGTCAAAATTCGAAAGGGAATAAGAGGCGTGATGTGGACCTCTGGACTCTAATAAACATTAGATACGTGCCGTGCATAAGTGGCAGCAAGCATGTAATCAGTACGTTAGATTAGGGGTTCCAGTTTGTGAAGTTTCATTCGAGTCACTACGGTATTCATTAGTTCACGTGCCTGCAACCGACGGCATCTTTCTTTCTCGGCTGTAGCATGTAATGGTTAGACTCTGGTTACAGCATGTAATTTCGTCGTGTGATTACAGTCTGAGGTAATTGTAGCTTCACTTGGTCTATACGGGGTTACGATAACGACAACTTCGGTCGATGGAGCGTACGGTAACCGCATTTAGTTGTAACATGAGCTGCTCCAGTGTGTTGAAAAGAATTGCTAATTCTATTTAGATACAATATTACTCGTTATTGATTAGTCTTGTCATCAGGTTGCAGAGTACAGTACAGTTTTTTTTTTTTTGTCATAGAATGCTCGAGAATTTTCCAGGATAAGAGTACGGTACAAAAAATGGGGGGCAGTGCAGAGTAACCCAGATTTTCCCTTGATTACAGAACTTCATTGACTGCAAAATGCCTTAGGAGTCATTTGGAACAACAGTAACAATCTGATTTGAATACTGGATATAGTAGAAGTCTTATTTAATTGCAAAAAAACTGTAAACGTGACTTCGGCTGGTTTCGACGCTCAATTCAGGTGTGAAACCCGAGAGAGGAAACTGATCGGCGTATTGGGACATAAAAATCCATATGGCTGAAAGCTACATGAGGTCTTGTTCCGTGGTGATTGGTCGGAATGGCCTCGCTCATCCTCCCACTTATTGTTTGGTGGTTGTAGTTGTTTTTGTTGTTGTTACTGAGGATGGCGTATATCCTTTTTTTTTATTAGGAGGAATGATATCCTGGGCTGGTCTGTTTCCTTGTTAGAATATGGTTATAGAATGTGATTTTCAAATTTTAAGGGGCAGTAGAGAAGACTTGCTTGTTAGAGCGTATTCTAATGAGAAAAGACTGTCTTTAAATTACATTTTCGGAACAAGACTTTTTTAACGTATATCAATTTTCATATGAATTTGATGCATCTGCAAATATACTTTTGTAACTAATTAAATTTTTTATTGAAATCTGGTTGTCCATAGATAATTTTTTTTCTATCTCGTTTAACTGCCATAAGCACATTTAATTATGATACAGCCGTAAACATGACTTCTGAAGATAATGGCTCTCCCTCTCATGCGTATGTGCGTCTCGCAAGTAAATCACCAGCGAACATATGTATGTTTTCTTAATCAGCGCTCGAAGGCATTACATCATCTCCCATACCTCCTAGGAAGGCTAGTTATGCCGGTTCCACATGCTGACATCCAAAGCTAATTGGGCCATTAGTCACATTAATGCGTAAGGACCACCACTCCTCTCTCCATCCATCCCCCCTCCCCCCCTCCTCTACCCTTCCCCCCATCTTCTCGCTTCTCATAATCACCCTGTTCTATTGGTCCCACCTCATTATCGTCTATCCCCACCCACTCGCGCGTAAATCTGTCTTTTCGTTTTGCCTGTCTGGGGGTTTGGTCAGAGCGAAATCTGAGTAGTAGGAATTTTTTTTGACAGTTTTTTCCATTCATATTTTGTTATTTTATGAGCGGTTTATTCTTTTATCTGTTTACTTGTTTTTAGATTAATGTATGTTTAGAAGTCTTTGCTAGGACTTGAATTGGTTGTCAGAGCTATTAGACCAGAAACTTTGTCGTTTGTTTAAAAGGATTTCGATCAGAATGCGGGCATCAGAATTACTTCATTTTTCCTGCATGTGGATCTAAGCCTTTGTAGTGACAAGCGTATCCAAAAAGTGTGAAGAATTCGAGAAGCCAAGAGGGCATTGTGGCTATTACAATTTCACATACGTATCTGGTAAAAAGTGACCAGTAACTTCTGTATATATATATATATATATATATATATATATATATATATATATATATATTTATATATATATATATATATATATATATATATATATATATATATAATTCAGTCAGTCGTCAAATCAATTAGGTATCAAAAATAATCAATAATATTTTAAAAACGCAAAGATTGAAATATCTTTTAAATATAAAATCTTTGCTTATGCTTGGTATTCATATAAATAACGTATGTATGCATATGATTACATACATTGTATTCTTATACGTGCGTTGAGCATGCGTTAGGTTGTTTCTATATAACTAGATAATTTTTCCTGTCGTGACTAAACTACCTTAAAAGAAAAGGTTAATTAGGTCAGATTCCCTTGTTTTAACAGGTCACGAAACATGTTTTGCTGTTGGGAGGATATATCATTATCTCGGACTTGTGGCTCAACTTGACGTGAAAATGCTCAGTGGAATATCTCCTTATGTATTTTTCTACCGCATAACCCCCCCCCCCCACACACACTTTATCTCTTTTTCCCCCCTCATAATCCCACATACACACACACACACACACACATGTAGACATGCATCTCGTCTCTTTATCTTGTATACTTATTGTCTCTGTCTCTCTGCCTATGTATACATGCATGTCTGTCTACCTATGTATGCATACATGTCTCTCTACCTACAGTATGTAAACTGTACATGCTTATCGTCTTTCTACCTACTGTATGTATACATACATGTCTCTCTACTTAAGTATACATGCATCTCGACTCTCTCTCACACACACAGACACATACAAACATCCTCTCTCTCTCTCTCTCTCTCTCTCTCTCTCTCTCTCTCTCTCTCTCTGTTTGCCCATAGACAATGTACCCGTTCATGAAAAAAACCAGGCCCATCGCCCAGCGAGAGCCTCCTCCTCCCCTTCCTCCTCTTCCTCCCCCCCCCCATTCATCTTCTCCCTCCTCCTCCTCCTCCTCCTCCTCCTCCTCCTCCTCCTCCTCCATTCGTGCCTATAAAACCGTTTCCACGCTGGAATTCAATCAAGCCGACGGAAGTCGCGCGAGTGAGACGAGTTTCCGGGTCATTTGTATGCCGGGTGGTCAATAAATGGATTGACAGTGCTGCGCCCACATTGTTCTTGTTCAAAACCTCCTCCCGCCCACTCCCCCGCCCGAAATCCCTCCCATAATCCCCCCTCTCTCCCCTCCCCCCCTTTCCATGGTCTTCTGTATCCTAAATTCGTCGTTCACCATCAGCTCAGCGACCTCCCGTTTCGAAAAATTTCTAGTTTTTGTCGGTTTCGGCTGTCGGAAGAATTCTGCGTCTTTCCTTTGTTTGCTGTTGTTGGGAGGTTTGTCTGTTCTTGTGTCTTTTGTTTGAGTATCTTCTTATTAGCCGTTAGTTTTGATGGTGAATATTTTATACATTTATTCATCTACAGTTTCCGTTGTCCGCAGCTATCACAAATGTTGCCGATAGGCGCGGTATCGGCTAGCTTATAGATTAGAGAGCTAAAGAGAGAGAGAGAGAGAGAGAGAGAGAGAGAGAGAGAGAGAGAGAGAGAGAGGGAGAGGAGGAGAGGATGCCTTTTCTCGGTGAACGGTGATGAACTCGGATTACAGTGACATTACCCACCTAGCTATGAGGAGAAATATAACTTCATTTCGACTGTGTACATAGTCCATTCAGATTCAGGTTCTACACTTAAAAAGTTGGAGGCTGGCAAATTTATAAATCTGAGATCACAGAAAAAAATATAAATAGTGGATATTGAAGGTGGCTGTGGTGTTGTGAATTTTGCTCTCATTCCATCTGTTGACTGTTTGTTCATAAGATTTTATATCGTGCGCTATTAAATCGTGTCCTCTTTTTAATTTAATAATCTAGTTAACTTTAATATTTATAAACTTGTTTCATGGTAGATTATCATCATGTATGTTTTTTAAGATGTATGTTCTCTTTCTCTGTAGTAACTGGTATGTAATTTAGTCATTGTATTTGGGTACTGCTCAATAAATGTTAAGCACAGCTGGTACAATTTCTTACAATTGTTTTTTCCGCTGTATACTGCTTTATGATAAACTTATTTCGAGTTTATATATCTCGTTAACATGAAACAGTTATCCCTAACAGGGAGTGCGTCTCAGGAGAAAAGATAGCTCAGTAAATCACTACTACATCTGTCCTTTTAACGGATGAATCGTGGACGTGTACACTGTGCAATAAACTTCCACGTTACTTCCTTCATGCATATACGCAGAAAACCTCAACCCATTACACTGTGCATACCGCCATTCATTCCTTCTGCACTCTTATGCTTCCTGGTTTGAACACATACATTTTCCAATACATATTTATTTTCACATTTACACACATATATATATATATATATATATATATATATATATATATATATATATAATATATATATATATATATATCCATATACATACATATATAAATATATGTATTTCAGTAAAAACACTCAACTTCTCGATATATCCAAATATTGTATATTCTGTTTCGACCGAATTCTTTGACAATCCAAAAAGGACATGGAATGATTTCTCTTATTCCACTCCGAGCATTGCTCGAGCTCGAGTAAGGGAGAAAAATGCGTTCAACGCTTTGACCAGTATTCCATGGTGACTGTGTACTGTTTTTATATATATATATATATATATATATATATATATATATATATATATATATATATATATATATATATATATATATATATATATATGTGTGTGTGTGTGTGTGTGTGTATGTATATGTATTTATGTGCATATATATATATATATATATATATTTATGCATGCATATATATATATATAATGTATGTATGTTTGTATGTATAAATGTATATGCATACATGGATGTATCTTACACAGAGCGGTGTGTGTGTGTAAGTTGAGTTGATGCCAAGGCAGGAGTAGCATCCGAAACAAAAATTTTGTCCGAGTGAGAAAGAGGAATTTAATTTTCAGTGAGTAACCGAAAAAAATAAGGAGGGGGGGAGAGAATTTTCCCTTCCGTCCAGCCCCGAAATAACCCGGGGTCTGAAGCCCCGAAAAATATGCTCTCGGTCTGGAACCTCTTGTCCTCCCAAGTTCCTCTTCATGGTGCCATTTCTGCCTCGACTCTGGGTGTTTGAATGCTTGTTCGTGGGATATCATGTCGGGAAAGGATTGAAAATGGAAAATAGTCTTATTTCTTGTCGAATAGTGACAAAAATGAGCTTTGATTACCGCTATTTTTGTAGAATACGAATACCGGCGAAGATCGTCAATTCGTCCGTAGATTTTGTGACTTCATCGGTCTCCATATGTTGTAAGTTAAGTATATCTTGGTTTGAACCAGACCACTGAGCTGGTTAGTAAATAGGCTGGTCCGAAGGGATTAGATTTTTTTTTACGCGGCTAAGAACCAACTGGTTACCTAGCAACGGGACCTACAGCTTACTGTGGAATCCGAACCACATTATACCGAGTAATGAATTTCTATCACCAGAAATAAAGTCCTCTAATTCTTCATCGGCCGGCCGGAGACGCGAACTCGGGCCTAGCAGAGTGCTAGCCGACAACTCTACAGACTCGTCCAACGAGGAACTTCCGTATGTCGTAAATCACACCTCCCCTCCTGGAATAGGAGTGCAAGAAGCAATGTAAGCTTTTCATCCTGACCTGCAAGACGATATCCTTCTCGTATTGGTAAGAGTTGTTGCAACGCCAGTTTAGGTAAACATACCAGTCACGCCTCTCCAATCTTCCTCCCGCTTTATTTGGTAAGGTAGGTCTGAAGCTCAGATGGTTCCTACCCCATATAATAACTAACATCTCTTAGTTCTTCATTGGAGGGGTGGGTAGAGCTCTCGGCTAGCATGCTGTTGGCCCAGCGTTCGACTCTCCGACCGGCCCATGAAGAATTAGAGAAATTTATTTCTGGTGATAGAAATTCGTTTTCGTCATAATGTGGTTCGGACCATAATAAGCTGTAGGTCCCATTGCTAGGTAACCAGTTGGTTCTTAGCCACGTAAAATAAATCTAAGCCTTCGGGCCAGCCCTAGGAGAGCTGTTAATCAGCTCAGTGGTCTGGTTAAACTAAGATATACTTACTCCAGCTTTGAATTTTGGACAGAAGAGTGTCTTGTTAATTGTGTCTTTGATCGCAAAGTTGCAATTTTCTCTTTCTGCTTTCGTTTTCTCAGGCTTTTTCAACTTTCCTCCATTAAGAAACTGGCTTGTTGCTCCTACAGGTTTTGCCACCCCTACACACACATGCATACACTTACATAATTTGCCCCCCCCCTACACACACATGCACACACTTACATAATATTTCATGTTTAATCCGGCGCGTGCGATACGCAGTGGATTACCCATTCCATTATTCGTAGTTCTGAAAAAAAACAAGTATAAAACTCGCTGAAGTGTCTTGGGCGCATTCGAGTTTTCTGTACAGCCGCTTCAGCGTGTAATTAAGGCCACCGAAAATAGAGATGTCTTTCGGTGGTGTCGGTATAATGCTGTATGGGCCGCGACCCATGAAATTTTAACCACGGCCCGGTGGTGGCGTATGCTATATCGTTGCCAGAAGCACGATTATGGCTAACTTTAACATTAAATAAAATAGAAACTACTGAGGCTAGAGGGCTGCAATTTGGTATGTTTGATGATTGGAGGGCGGATGATCAACATAACAATTTGCATCCCTCTAGCCTCAGTAGTTTTTAAGATCTGAGGGCGGACAAAAAAAGTGCGGACAGATAAAAGTGCGGACAGAATAAAGTGCTGAGGGAAAAGAAAACTAATAGTCTCTTCCTGAACATTTGTTTATTTGCGTCAATGATTTTTAACAAGGAAGGCAGTTTCAAAGATCGTTAAATCATTTCTCACCTAATGAATATTTAGACGCACCTGAATCCTGTTTCCTGTCGGAAGAAAGTGACAGTGCTGTCGCTGTGATTCTTTTCATTAATCCATTTTTCCACATATATGGGAACAACCATCTCTGTCAGGAAGGGAGAGATACCATTATGGTCAACCTCGCCTGACAGCAGTGATGGAGAGAAAGAAATAAAAACGGATGTCTTGATCTATTTGTGAAGCTTTCCTCTCTCTCTCTCTCTCTCTCTCTCTCTCTCTCTCTCTCTCTCTCTCTCTCTCATTTCTTATATGAAACTTTCTTTTGACGCTAATTTTATTTGTTAGTTTCCTATTCAATTTCCTTGTGGCGTCAATAACCTAGATGTTGCGACGCCAGTCTTAATGACCATAAATCAATCTCTCTCTCTCTCTCTCTCTCTCTCTCTCTCTCTCTCTCTCTCTCTCTCTCTCTCTCAGTGTGTAATATATGCAAACTTCATTGTATCGCCTTTTGTAAGACCAGCATACGTTATGGATTGTGGTATAATGTGATTAGCGACGTTCGAATTTGTTGCTGGAGAGGAAGAGTAACCATCTCTCTCTCTCTCTCTCTCTCTCTCTCTCTCTCTCTCTCTCTCTCTCTCTGGGGTTTTATGTTTGTCGTCTATTCGAATACCTGCGTAATGGAATGGGTAATTTGTGCATAGGCCGTGTTTACTTCGTGTTGCTTTTTCAAATGCTTTTCAAGGTGTACACTGTTTGTTTTCACGAGGGAGTTTTACCCATTTGTTTGTTCTTATATTTATTTGTTTATTTTTATGTATTTTGTTTATCTTTTGTGTATTTTGTTTTCAGTACAAGTTAATTTTATTTTATTTTAGGCTGATAGATTTTCGCTGAATCCAAAGTGTGTTTGTGCATATCCATCAGTATATTTTTGGAAGCGTAAGAGGACGATATCAGTTCATTGCTACAGAGAGAGAAAAGAGATTTATGTATAATGCTTTGGCTAATTTGGTTATCTGATTCGTGTTCGATTCATAAACGTATAAATATGAATCGATATAAAATTACCTTTTCAGTAATGAGCAGTGTCCCTGGTAAACATCAAAATTAATGTGAATAAATATGCTATTCCGGTTTTATAAGTGTGAAAGGAAGAGGCCCAGGTTGCATGATTTAATTATCCGAAGTTTTTGCAATCGAAATAATTTTGTATGCCAGAATTGTATTATTGGACAACACTGATGCGGGAAATAATTCAGCATTTAAATTCGGGTGAGTTCTTTGATCTTGGAATAGATCAAATTAGTGTCAGTAAGATGCACACGCGCGTACACGTGTAACATGAGAGAGAGAGAGAGAGAGAGAGAGAGAGAGAGAGAGAGAGAGAGAGAGAGAGAGAGAGAGAGAGAGAGAGAGAGAGAGGTTTTTATGGTCATTGTTTTGAATTGGAGATCAGTGGATGCTTTTATAAAACAACCTGCAGAGTGATATGAGTAATATTTTTTTAAATAGAGAGAGAGAGAGAGAGAGAGAGAGAGAGAGAGAGAGAGAGAGAGAGAGAGAGAGATTTTATGGTCAGTGTTTTGAAGTGGAGATCAATGGATGCTTTAAAAAAACAACCTGCAAAGTGATATGAGTAATATTTTTTTTTTAAAGAGAGAGAGAGAGAGAGAGAGAGAGAGAGAGAGAGAGAGAGCAGGTTGAAAGCGGGAATTACTCGTCTGAATCTCAAGTGTTGTGCAAATCACTCCGGGAGAGCCTTAATTGAGGGGATATTCAATAAGACGTGAGGGTTAGTAGGAGTGTGTTGGGGGCGGGGAGGTGGCCGGGAGGTCCAGGAATGGTAGGAAGAAGGAAGTAGGGGGTGGAGAGAGAGAGGGAGAGAGAAAGAGAGGGCCATATCGCCGTTAGTATTCGATTAACGTTTTTGAAAGAGGCAGTAAAAAGAGAGAGGGCTCAAGCGCTCTCCCTGCGGGTAATTGTTATTGTGTAAATAGTCTAATGACAAGATAAAATAGATCAGTGCCGATAGACGAGTTAATCAAGTACAAACTCTCTCTCTCTTGAGGTGTTTAAATTGTTCAACAACAACACAAAGACGAATGTGTCGAGAATCAAAACTGTGTTGATGTCATTGTTTGTTTTAATGATAGTATCAGAGGTTTGAGTGCTTGAGGTTAAATCAGGTTAGGTTACAAAACCTCTCTCTCTCTCTCTCTCTCTCTCTCTCTCTCTCTCTCTCTCTCTCTCTCTCTCTCTCGATATTGTTGTTTGGCTTAACGATAAAGACGTTGAGGTCTCTCGCTCGTTCTCTCTGTCTCTCTCTCATCTGCTATAGTCATAAGTAAGAGGACCTCAGAGGTGTCTTCATCAAGTGTTGACATCGTCCGATGAAAGGAGGCTGGCTGCATCTTGGCCTCTTCATCAAGCACTGCTCCAGGGGTCTTTGATCTTGCCGATAGCAAGCTTATCAGCGACCCTTCTAACGCACCCCCCCCTCCCCTGTCCCTGTGATTCAAGACTGGCGTCCTGTCCTTTTCCCTCCCTCCTCCTCTCCCACACACTAGTCACTCTTATCTCCTTCTCCTTCCTCTTACGCCGCCTCACCCCCGTCCTCCATCATGGGTGGAGGGGGAGGAGGAGGAGGTGAAAGGGGAGAAGCGTGTTGAGGAAAGGAACGGTGGAAATGAAGATTGCCTCGCACATTTGATGGTGAAGGCTATTTATTTATCTGTTTATTTTATTACATTTTATTTATTTTTAAATATTAATATTTTCGTGCTTTAGCGGTTAGGAGGGCGTTCTCGGGCGTATACACTTTACGTTTGTTGAATGGAATAAGATTGTAAGAAATGCTACAGTTTTGCATTATAGAAGAAAGTAATAATTACTGAGGAAAATTCATTTCTGTATAATGACTGTACTCCTTTGGATTTCAGAATTTTCCTTCTTGTGAAAAGACCAGGTGCACAGACAACCAAAGCTTTTGTTAAAACAGAGATAAATGAT